>NC_135815.1:86402573-86702573 GCF_964213995.1 Mustelus asterias | reverse complement strand
ATTAGAAGTCTAATGATGACCATGAAACCATTGTCAATTATTGTGAAAACCCATTTGGTTCACCAATCAGACAATCCCTACAGTGCAGAAGGAGGCCATTTAGCCCATCGAGTCTGCACTGACCCTCTCACTTGAGTATCTTACCCAAGCCCTCACCCCCCCCCTCCCCCTCATCCCTATAACCCCACACATTTACCATGGCTAATCCATCTTGGGACACTAAGGGACAATTTAGCATGGCCAATCCACCTAACCTGCTCATCTTGGGACACTAAGGGGCAATTTAGCATGGCCAATCCACCTAACCTGCACATCTTTGGACACTAAGGGGCAATTTAGCATGGCCAATCCACCTAACCTGCACATCTTTGGACTGTGGGAGGAAACTGGAGCACCGGGAGGAAACCCATGCAGACACGGGGAGAATGTGCAAACTCCACACAGACAGTGACCCAAGGCTGGAATTGAACCCGGGTCCCTGGCGCTGTGAGGCAGCAGTGCTAACCCCTGTGCCATTGTGCTGCCCTTAATGCCCCTTTAGGGAAGGAAATCTGCCATCCATTGCCAGTCTAGCCTACATGAAGACTCTGAATCGACAGAAATGTGGTTGATTCTTAAATGCCCTCAGTTCAAAGACAATTCAGAATGGCAATAAATACTGGCTCACATCCTGTAAACGGATAATAAAAAAAAGATTGATATAAAAGCAACTTGGATGTTGAAACAGTGAGAAAATAAACTTGATCCAGCTGGGCGCCATACTTTCTGCTTGTCCAGGCTCAAACTATCACAAAGCACGTCTCCAGTCAGGAGATTTCCCTCCAGATGCTGAACTTTCTCCTGGAGCTCCAACAGCCTCTGCTCCGCCTTCACGGAGCGCTGCAGGGCAGCTTGGTTCAGGTCCACCTGCTTCTCCAGTTGCTCCGCTAGTTTAGTCGTGTTCTCTTCCAGCCGTGCCACCATCTGCCAAGAACATTAGAAACACACAATTAAAGCCGCAATTGGGAGTGACCTTTGTTGTCCCGTTAGGTTGTCCTATTTGGTCTCTCTTGATAGGACAACCCTCTCTCATCCGAGGAATTAGCTTGGCGAATCTCCTTTGGACTGCCTCCAGTGGGCGGCGCGGTGGCACAGTGGTTGGCACTGCTGTCTCACAGCACCAAGGACCAGGGTTCAATTCTGGCCTCAGGTCACTGTCTGGGTGGAGTTTGCACGTTCTCCCCGTGTCTGCGTGGGTTTCCCCCGGGTGCTCCGGTTTCCTCCCACAGTCCAAGGATATGCAGGTTAGGTTGATTGGCCATGCTAAATTGCCCCTTCATGTTAGGGGGACCAGCAGGGTAAATAGATGGGGTTAAGGGGATAGGGCCTGGGTGGGATTGCGGTCGGTGCAGACTTGATGGGCCAAATGGCCTCCTTCTGCAGCATAGGGATTCTATGATTACTATATCCTTTTTTAGGTAATGGGACCAAAACTATACTCAATATTCCAGGTGATGCCTCACCAACGCCTTGTACAATTGCAACCAAATCTCCCTATTTTTAAACCCCAACCCCTTTACAGTAAAGGCCATTTGCCTTCTTAACTACTTGTTGGACCCGCTTGCTAGCTTTTTGTGATTCATGTACCAGGACACCAAGTCTCTCTGTGCTTCACTCACCTGCAGTCTCTCTCCATTTAGATAATAATCTGCCTTTTTATTCCTTCTATCAAAGTGCATGACCTCACTTCCTCATATTAAACTCCATTTGCCAGATTTTCACCCAATCTATCTGTATCCTGTTGCAGAATCACAATATCCTCATCGCAACCTGCCCTTCCATCTATCTTCGTATCATCAGCAAATTTGGAAACCTTACATTCTGTTCCTTCCTGCGGATCATTAATGTAAATAGCGAACAATTGCAGGACAAGAACTGATCCCTGCAGTACTCCACTAGGTACATCTCTCAACTCTGGAAATGACCCACTTATCCCAACTCTGTTTTCTATGTAACAGCCAGTTTTCAATCCATGCTAACACACTTCCTCCAGTTCCATGGGCTTTTACTTTATGCACCAGCCTCATATGTGGAACCTTGTCAAGTGCCTTTTGGAAATCTAAATGCACTACATCTACAGGTTCCCCTCTATCTACTATCTCTGTTGTATCCTCAAAAAATGCGAGCAAATTTGTCAAACATGATTTACTTTCATAAACCATGTTGACTATGTTTGATTATATTCAGCTTTCCTAAATGATTAGCTATTTCCTCTTTGATTATTGACTCCAGCGTCTTGCCAATAATAGATGCTAAACTAACTGACCTATCGTTACCTGTCTTCTGCCTTTCTCCCTTTTTGAACAAGAGGGTCACATTGGGCAGAATTTTACCCGCATGTCCACCTGAGGTTTGTACGATCCCACCCGAGGCCAATGGAGAATGCCGTTCTCCGAGCCTCGCACCCCCCCGGAAGTGGGACAGGCGTGCCGGTAAAATTCCTACATTGGCTGCTTTCCAATCTCCTGGTACCCTGCCGGAATTTAGCGAGTTAGAAAAATTGCAACCAATGGGTCCATTATCTCTGCAACCACTTCCATTAAAACCCTCGCCTGCAGTCCATCAGGTCCTGGCGACTTGTCCGCCTTCAGCTCTTTGGGTTTCTCTAATACTCTATCCCTTGTGATTGGGATTTTTGTAAGTTCTACCATGTCATTTGAAACCAGCCCATCCGATATCTCAGGGACATTTGCAATGTCTTCTATGGTGAAGACTGATGCACAAAATGTGTTTAGCATGTCCGCCATTTCTTGGTTTGCTGTTATCAGTTCACCCGCATGTCATGGGCATGTCAGCCTCGTTCACTGGAGGTCCCACATTTACCTTAGCTATGCGCTTCCTATTTGTATATCCATAGAAATTCTTCGTATTGCTCATCCCGAAACCGTAAAATCCTGCCTGAGGTCAATGGACTTTCCCATTGTCTGCCCCTTGCCCATTCCGATTCCCATGGCGGACGGCGGGGCTAACATTCCGGCCTCACTGTTTTAACGCTGTACGCAAGTTTTCCCTCAAAATTCTCCCTTCTTATGAGCTAGTCTTTTGCTGCTGGATCCTAAAGGCTTCTCAGTCTCTGCCCTACCACTATCCCTTCCCACTTTGTATATCCTGCTTTTCAATTTAACATTATCCTTGACCTCCTTTGTTAACCATGGATTTTGCCTCTTTCACATGGAATCCATCTTTTTGAATGGGATAAACTCTTGCTGAGCGTTTTGGACCAGTTTGAATATCTGCTACTGCTCATCTACTGACCTGTATCTTAGCTTCTTTACCCAGTTCACCTGAGACAATCCCTCCCTCATATCACTATAATTGCCCTTATTTAAGGTGAAGACACTGGTTCTGGACCTATGGCAATCACCCTCAAACTGTATCTGGATTTCTATCATATTGTGGTCACCGCCCCCTTAACCACAAGATCCCTGATTAATCCTCCTTCAAATTGAGGTATACAAGATGATAAAAGGTATGGATAAAGTAGACGTGGAGAGGATGCTTCCTCTTGGGGGGCATTCTAGGACGAGAGGTCATAGTCTTAGGATAAGGGGTAGCAAATTTAAAACAGAGTTGAGGAGAAACTACTTCTCCCAAAGGGTTGTGAATCTGTGGATTTCGCTACCCCAAAGTGCCGTAGATGCTGGGACAGTGAGTAAATTTAAGGAGGAGTTAGACAGATTTTTAATTGGTAATGGGTTGAAGGGTTATGGGGAGAAGGCAGGAAAATGGGGATGAGGAGCATATCAGCCATGATCGAATGGCAGAGCGGACTCAATGGGCCGAATGGTCTAATTCTGCTCCTATATCTTATGAACATATGAACTTATCACACAAAACCAAAACTGCCCGTTCCTGAGTAGGTTCCACAACATACTATTCTAAAAAGCAATCCTTGATACAATCCACAAATTATTCTACGCTGTCCTTGCTGGTTTGGTTTGTCCAATTAATATGCAGGTTAAAATCTCCCATGACAATTGCCCTTCCCTTTGAATGTGTCCTTGATATTTCCCCATTTAAGCTCTGACTTCTTGAGAGGTCACATTTGAGGGTCTATAGACAATTCCCACCCTTGTCTCCCTTCCCCCTGCTATTCATGCTTTCAGCACGGTGGCACAGTGGTTAGCACTGCCGCCTCACAGCGCCAGGGACCCAGGTTCAATTCCGACCTCGGGTCACTGTCTGTGTGGAGTTTACACATTCTCCCCGTGTTTGTGTGAGTTTCCTCCATGTGCTCCGGTTTCCTCCCACAGTTCAAAGATGTGCGGGTTAGGTTGATTGGCCATGCTAAAATTGCCCCTTAGTGTCAGGGGGATTAGCAGGGTAAATACATGGGGTTACGGGAATTGGGCCTGGGTGGGATTGTGGTCGGTGTAGGCTCAATGGGCTGAATGGCCTCAATTTGCACCATAGGGAATCTATGAACCCAAACCAATTCTACATCATATAGGTAGATAAATCCCCGGATCTGATGAAGTGTATCCCAGGACATTGTGGGAGGCTAGGGAGGAAATTGCAGGTCCCCTAGCCGAGATATTTGAATCATCGATAGTCACGGGTGAGGTGCCTGAAGATTGGAGAGTGGCAAATGTTGTGCCTTTGTTTAAAAAGGGCTGCAGGGAAAAGCCTGGGAACTACAGGCCAATGAGCCTCACATCTATGGTGGGTAAATTGTTGGAAGGTATTTTGAGAGACAGGATCTACAGGCATTTAGAGATGCAAGGACTGATTAGGGACAGTCAGCATGGCTTTGTGAGTGGAAAATCATGTCTCACAAATTTAATTGAGTTTTTTGAAGGGGTAACCAAGAAGGTAGATGAGGGCAGTGCAGTTGATGTTGTCTACATGGACTTTAGCAAGGCCTTTGACAAGGTACTGCATGGTAGGTTGTTGCATAAGGTTAAATCTCACGGGATCCAGGGTGAGGTATCTAAATGGATACAAAATTGGCTTCTTGACAGAAGCCAAAGGGTGATTGTCGAGGGTTGTTTTTGAAACTGAAGGCCTGTGACCAGCGGTGTGCCTCAGGGATCAGTGCTGGGCCCACTGTTATTTGTCATTTATATTAATGATTTGGATGAGAATATAGGAGGCATGGTTAGTAAGTTTGCAGATGACACCAAGATTGGTGGCATAGTGGACAGTGAAGAAAGTTATCTCCAATTGCAACGGGATCTTGATCAATTGGGCCAGTGGGCTGACGAATGGCAGATGGAGTTTAATTTAGACAAATGAGAGGTGATGCATTTTGGTAGATTGAACCAGGGCGGGACTTACTCGGTTAATGGTAGGGTGTTGGGGAGAGTTACAGAACAAAGAGATCTAGGGGTACATGTTCATAGCTCCTTGAAAGTGGAGTCACAGGTGGACAGAGTGGTGAAGAGGGCATTCGGCATCCTTGGTTTCATCGATCAGAACATTGAATACAGGAGTTAGGACGTTTTGTTAAAGTTGTACAAGACATTGGTAAGGCCACACTTGGAATACTGTGTGCAATTCTGGTCACCCTATTATAGAAAGGATATTATTAAACTAGAAAGAGTGCAGAAAAGATTTACTAGGGTGCTTTCAGGACTTGATGGATTGAGTTATAAGGAGAGGCTGAATAGACTGGGACTTTTTTCTCTGGAGCGTAGGAGACTGAGGGGTGACCTTATAGAGGTCTATAAAATAATGAGGGGCATAGACAATGTAGATAGTCAATATCTTTTCCCAAAGGTAGGAGAGTCTAAAACTAGAGGGCATAGGTTTAAGGTGAGAGGGGAGAGATACAAAAGTGTCCAGAGGGGAAATTCTTTCACACAGAGGGTGGTGAGTGTCTGGAACAAGCTGCCAGAGATAGTAGTAGAGTAGTAGGTACAATTTTATCTTTTAAAAAGCATTTAGATAGTTACAGCGGTACGATGGGTATCGAGGGATATGGGCCAAATGTGGGCAATTGGGATTAGTTTAGGGGTTTTTTTAAAAAAAGGGCGGCATGGACAAGTTGGGCCGAAGGGCCTGTTTCCATGCTGTAAACCTCTATGACCCTATGACTCTCCACTGCTTTTATATCGTGACTCTGCACTGCTCTGAAACCTTCCTTAATTAACAGCGATACCACACCTCCTTTCCCCTTTGGCCTGTTCTTTTGGAACATTATATACACTGGAATGTTGAGAACCCAGTCCAGATCATTCTGCAATCACATTTCTGTAATACATCATACTATATGTTGTAACCTGTGTTATCAACTCATCTATCTTGTTGCACGTTCTTTGCACATTTAGATAAAGTACATATAGCTTCGAATTTTTTGCAGTTGTTTACAACTCTGGATTTGCTCGGTGTTGTATATTTTTGGTTATTTCTCCTGCCCCAGTCTGTCACACGATGACAATCAAGGTTCCCCTCAGTCCAGATCACCAACAACCTGTCCTGGCCCCCCCCCAGGCTGACACTATAGTTAAGAAAGCCCACCAAAGCCTCTACTTTCTCACAAGACTAAGGAAATTTGGCATGTCAGCTACGACTCTCACCAACTTTTACAGATGCACCATAGAAAGTATTCTTTCTGGTTGTATCACAGCTTGGTATGGTTCCTGCTCTGCCCAAGACTACAAGAAACTAAATGGGACATGAACGAAGCCCAGTCCATCACGCAAACCAGCCTCCCATCCATTGACTCCATCCATACTTCCCGCTGCCTCGGAAAAGCAGCCAGCATAATCAAGGACCCCATGCACCCCGGACATTCTCTCTTCCACCTTCTTCCATCGGGAAAAAGATACAAAAGTCCGAGGTCACGTACCAACCAACTCAAGAACAGCTTCTTCCCTGCTGCCATCAGACTTTTGAATGGACCTACCTCATACTAAGTTGATCTTTCTCTACACCCTAGCTATGACTGTGACAGTGCATACTGCATTCTCTCCTTTCCTTCTCTATGTACAGTATGCTTTGTCTGTATAGCACGCAAGAAACACTTTTCATTGTATAATAATACATGTGACAATAATAAATCAAATCAAATCAGTATCCTGCGCCACTGCTCCCTCATATACCCCTGATTTTTAAACTTTGGAACCTTCCCCCCTCCCAGTTAGGGCTCTTGTATGAGTCTTTGCTGTAATGTAATGTTCATGGCCAAGTGGTATTATCGCTCGACTATTAATCCAGAAACTTGGCTAATGTTCTGGGGACCCGGGTTCAAATCCCGCCACGGCAGGTGGTGGAATTTGAATTCAATAAAAAATATCTGGAATTAAGAATCTACTGATGACCATAAAACCATTGTTGATTATCAGGAAAAACCCATCTGTTTCACCAGTGTCCTTCAGGGAAGGAAATCTGCTGTCCTTACCTGGTCTGGCCGACATGTGACTCAAGAGTCACTGCAGTGTGGTTGACTCTCAACTGCCCTCAGGCAGCTAGGGATGGCAAGAAATGCTGGTCAGCCAGCGACGCCCATGTCCCACGAATGAATAAAGAACAAGATCTGTTCCTACCTTTCGTTCTAAGCTTTAAGTTTAATGGGCCCCCATTGTGCTGAATTCCTACACCAGAGCAAATAGTTCCTCAGCACCTGTCCTATCGAATGCTTATGCATGATTAGATAGCTGGATTAGATCACCCCTGAATCCTCTTAACTGAAGGGAATACATGCCAAGTGTGGATGCGACCTTTTGTCACCATTTAACCCCTTAAGTCTTGGTATCACATTGGTGAATCTGTACTCGGTCTGATCCACCCATCACCCATGGTCAATGTATCTGCTCTGAGTTGCAGTGCTTGATATGCTGGCTTTAGCAAATGTCAGTAAAGAGACAAGACAGGTTAATGCTTCATCAGAACTGAAGGTTGGAAGAATAGCACTATTTCAGCAAGGCTTGAAAAGTAGAGGAATTCACCATGGCCAAACCATCTAACCAGCACATTTTTCAGACTGTGGGAGGAAACCGGAGCACCCAGAGTAAACCCACACAGACACGGGGAGAATGTGCAAACTCCACACAGACAGTGACCCGAGGCCAGAATCGAACCTGGGTCCCTGGTGCTGTGAGGCAGCAGCGCTAACCATTGTGTCAAGTAGAAAGTATTTAACTCCCAATGTGACTGGTGAATGCGTGGATTCTCTCCCCTCCCTCTGCACTGTTCCCATATTTTCCCAACCTGACTAAAATGCCTTCTTATTGTTCCATCTTGGATGCCAGCGTTGGACTGGGTTGGGCACAGTAAGAAGTCTCACGGACAAGCCCTCCGTATACAAAGGATCTGCTCAGATGAGGAGGAATGCAACAGGACTGTGTCTATATGTGCCCTGTATATGCACTGCTCCTTCATCAGGTGAGTGGGCCCAACTCTCTACTCACCTGATGAAAGAGCAGTGCTCCAAAAGTTCATCCTACCAAATAAACTTGTTGGACTTTAACCTGATGTTGTGAGACTTCTTACTGTTCCATCTTCAGTTCTGATGCAGGGGTGACAGAGTGCGTAATGCTGCTGCCTCACAGCACCAGGGACCTGGGTTCAATTCGGGCCTCAGGTGACTGTATGGAGTTTGCACGTTCTCCCTGTGCCTGCGTGGGTTTCCTCCGGGTGCTCCAGTTTCCTCTCACAGTCCAAAGATATGCAGATTAGGTGGTTTGGCCATGCTAAATTGTCACTGAGTGTCCAAAGATGTGTAGGTTATGTGGATTGGCCATGCTAAATTGCCCCTTCGTGTCCAAAGATGTGTAGGTTAGGTGGATTGGCCATGGTAAATTGTCCTTTGGTGTCCAAAGATGTGCAGGTTAAGTGGATTGACCATGGTAAATTGCCCCTTAGTGCCCAAAGATGTGCAGGTTCGGGGGATTGCCCATGCCAAATTGCTCCTTAGTGTCCAAAGATGTGTAGGTTAGGTGGATTGGCCATGCTAAATTGTCCCTTAGTGTCCAGAGATGTGCAGGTTGGGGATTGGCCATGCTAAATTGCCCCTTCATGTCCAAAGATGTGTAGGTTAGGTGGATTGGCCATGCTAAATTGCCCCTTCGTGTCCAAAGATGTGTAGGTTAGGTGGATTGGCCATGCTAAATGCGGCGTGGGTGGTCCTGGGTAAAATGCCCTTTCAGAGGGTCGGTGCAGACTGAATGGGCCGAACTACCTCTCTCTGCACTGCAGGGATTCCATGGTACAGATCGGAAGCATTAACCTGCCCGCTCCCACTTTACCCAGTGAGCAAAGCCCTGGATGGTCTGCTTTAGCTTGGGGTTTGCACATTCGGGCTGTGGTTCCTTTGCTTTTAATTCTGCTGTGAAATACTTCGGTGGCATTTATGAGCACTTAAGCGCCGTCTGGCTGAAGAGGGGGCCGCGTCCGGCTAACAGCCTACATCTGGGGCACTCCTACTCCCAGAGCACTGAACAAATAAATCCAACCCTCTCCCAAACATTGCGTCATCGTCACAAAATAATGCTGAGATTGTTTTCATTTCAGTGATCATTCCCACCACCCCCACCGATTCGAGACAAATCATTGGTACCAGGCAATCAATAAAGATTTTCCAGTTAATAAATGTTCAGCACAGGCAAAGATATAAAAACGCTGACTCATTTCTTCCGTTTGGTCATTTTTGCGGTTGTTGGTACCACTGGGATGATTTTAAGATCCCTGCCCATCGGAAGGTTTTTCTGGGTGGGAGATTTGGGATGAACGTGGACCTGGATTCCCGATCCCAGGGGACAAGGCACTGAGTTTGCAGTGTCACTCTGTCTGAGCTACAGGGAGACCCCAACTCGATGGTTGGCAGAAAAGTTGGCTTGTTCCGATCGGAGCCCGCGCGCCCATCACACACATTTGTAAAATGTGGTGCATCATTAAGCAATCCATATCAAGACCGCTCCTTTCATAGGTAAACACTGAGCTCCGCAGATTGGCACCAGAGATTAGTAAACTCAACGCCTACCCAGGAAAAAAATACAACACTACAATAACACTACTATTCATCAAGCCATTCATCTTGCACTTTCTGTCAACCACTGAACTTGTGCAATTTGATGAGGTCCGGCCTGTTTACAAGGTCTCCGCAGACAAGAGCTAACTGAAAAGAAGACAAAGGGGAAGGAACGCATAGAGTCATAGAGGTTTACAGCATGGAAACAGGCCCTTCGGCCCAACTTGTCCACTAAGCTAGTACGAATTGCCTGCGTTTGGCCCATATCCCTCTACACCCATCTGACCCATGTAACTGTCTAAATGCTTTTTAAAAGTCAAAATTGTGCCCGCCTCTACTACTGCCTCTGGCAGCTTGTTCCAGACACTCACCACCCTCTGTGTGAAAAAGTTGCCCCTCTGGATCCTTTTGTATCTCTCCCCTCTCACCTATAACCAACAATAAACCCATACCCTGTAGTTTTATACTCCCCTACCTTTGGGAAAAGATGTTGACTATCTAGCTGATCTATGCCCCTCATTATTGTATGGACCTCTATTAGATCACCCCTAAGCCTCCTACGCTCCAGGGAAAGAAAGTTCCAGTCTATCCAGCCTCCCCTTATAACTCAAACCATCAAGTCAAACCATCAAGTCTCCCTATAACGCAAACCATCAAATGATTAAGAATCATAGAATCCCTACAGTGCAGAAGGAGGCCATTCAGCCCATTGAGCCTGCACCAACAATAATCCCATCCACGCTCCATCACCGTGACCCCATGTATTTCACCCTGCTATTCCTCTGACACTAAGGGGCAATTTTGCATGGCCAATCAACCTAACCTGCACATCTTTGGAATGTTTGATTTTGATTTGATTTAATTTATTATTGTCACATGAATTGGGATACAATGAAAAGTATTGTTTCTTGCGCGCTATACAGGCAAAACATACCGTTCATAGAGAAGGAAATGAGCGGGTGCAGAATATAGTGTTACAGCCATAGCTAGGGTGTAGAGAAAGATCAACTTAATATAGGGTAGGTCCATTCAAAAGTCTGATGGCAACAGGGAAGAAGCTGTTCTTGAGTCGGTTGGTGCGTGACCTCAGACTTTTGTATCTTTTTCTCGATGGAAGAAGGTGGAAGAGAGAATGTCCAGGGTGCGTGGGGTCCTTAATTATGCTGGCTGCTTTGCCAAGGCAGCGGGAAGTGTGGACAGAGTCAATGGATGGGAGACTGGTTTGCGTGATGGATTGGGCTACATTCACGACCTTTTGTAGTTTCTTGTGATCTTGGTCAGAGCAGGAGCCCAGACCAAGCTGTGATACAGCTGGAAAGAATGCTTTCTATGGTGCCTCTGTAAAGGTTGGCGGGACTTGTAGCAGACATACTGAATGTCCAAAGCTTCCTGAGAAAGTAGGGGCGTTGGTGGGCTCTCTTTACTGTATAGAGTGTGGGAGAAAACCGGAGCACCCGGAGGAGATCCATGCAGACACGGGGAGAACGTGCAAACTCCACACAGACAGTGACCTTCCAGCTGCAGCATTAGGAACATGGCTACTTGTGAAGTTCCACAGTCACATCAGGAGATTAAAATCATTTTCAAAAAAACTGCAAATAGTCTTGGAATATTTGTCGGTCTTTCCAAACCTCCAGGCGGGGAGGAAACAGCTGACAAAAGTAGACAGGTGGGCAAAGCAATTCAGAAAACAGCAACAGAGGTTGGTGAGAACTTAAGCCCTTGCGCAGATATTTGATAATGCCCTTTTATCATTTCAGTTTGATAACAGTTTCAGGTCTAAGTTGCAGTCAGAGTTTGTGGTCGCTGTACAATGGGGATGTCTAGTTGTAAGACCTCATAGAATTGTACCACCGTCTGAGTGTGATAGACCAGGCAGCTGTCTGGCCAGCATTTTAAAGTTTATTTATTAGTCACAAGTATGCTTACATTAACACTGCAATGAAGTTACTGTGAAAATCCCCTAGTCGCCACACTCCGGTGCCTGTTCGGGTACACTGAGGGAGAATTTAGCATGGCCAATCCACCTAACCAGCACGTCTTTCAGACTGTGGGAGGAAACCAGAGCACCCGGAGAAAACCCACGCAGATACGGGGAGAACGTGCAGACTCCACACAGGCAGCGACCCAAGCCGGGAATCGAACCCGGGTCCCTGGTGCTGTGAGACAGCAGCGCTAAACACTGTGCCACCGTGCCGCCATCCCTAGTTGCCCTTGAGAAGGGTCCAAAGATTTGAAACAGTCCAAAGATGTGTGGGTTAGGTTGAGTGGCCTTGTTCAATTGACCCTAGTGTAAGGGGGATTGGCAGGGTAAATGTTTGGGGTTGCGGGAATAGGGTCTAGGTGGGATTGTGGTCAGTGCAGACTCGATGGGCTGAATGGCCTCCTTCTGTACTGTAGGGATTCTATGATTTCTATGATAGCTATCAGTGTGTAGACTGATGTAAGCAATCACAACGCCGCCTTCCTACTTTACCCACTCAAAGGGATGCGGGCACACTGTGTACAAGGTGTGTCTGGCACTGTCCCTCAGCATAAGGTGGGGCATAGTCACCAAGTGTAACATAAATTGGGAATCCTTCCCTCCAACACATGGGGCAGGATTTAATGTGTCCAATTCCTAACCCACAGACCACAATCAGGAAGGATAGGCAACAATATCTCCTCCACAATTATCCTCAACACCGGTGTCCCACAAGGCTGTGTCTTCAATATACTCCTTATACACTTATAACTGTGTGGCCAAATTCTCCCTCAACTCCATTTTCAAGTTTGCCGATGACACCACTGTAGTGGGTTGGATCTCAAACAATGATGAGACAGAGTACAGGAAAAAGATAGAGAATCTGGTGAACTGGTGCGGCAACAATAATCTCTTCCTCAATGTCAGTAAATGAAAATGAAGGAGATAGTCATCGACTTCAGGAAGCATAGTGGAGAACATGCCCCTGTCTACATCAACGGGGATGAAGTGGAAATGGTCGCGAGCTTCAAATTTCTAGGTGTCCAGATCACCAACAACCTGTCCTGGTCCCTCCACGCCAATGCTATAGTTCAGAAAGTCCACCAATGCCTCTATTTTCTCAGGAAGAAATTTGGCATGTCCACTACAACTCTCACCAATATTTACAGATGCACCATCGAAAGCTTCTTCCCAGATGTCTCACAGCTTGGTCTGGCTCCTGCTTTGACCAAGACTGCAAGAAACTACAAAGGGTTGTGAACGAAGCCCAGTCCATCACTCAAACCAGTCTCTCATCCATTGACTGTCTACACTTCCTGCTGCCTCGGAAAAGCAGCAGCATAATTAGGTATCCCACGCACTCCGGACACTCTCTCTTCCACCTTCTTCCGTTGGGAAAAAGATACAAAAGTCTGAGGTCACGTATCAACCGATTCAAGAACAGCTTCTTCCCTGCTGCATGGGTTTAATAGGATCGTAGAAACTCTACTGTGCAGAAGGAGGCCATTCGGCCCATCAATTCTGCACCAACAACAATCCCACCCAGACCCTACCCCCATAACCCCATATTCTTGCCCCGCTAATCCCTCTAATCCACGGGGCAATTTACTAAGGGGCAATTTAGCATGGCCAATCAACCTAACCTGCACATCCTTGGACTGTGGGAGGAAACCGGAGCACCCGGAGGAAACCCACGCAGACACGGGGAGAACATGCAGACTCCATCCAGACAGTGACCCAAGCCGGGAATCGAATCCAGGTCCCTGGAGCTGTGAGGCAGCAGCGCTAATCATTGTGCCACCGTGCCACCCTGGATGCTTTGGTTTCCTCCCACACTCCAAAGATGTGCGGGTTAGGTGAATTGGCCATGCTAAATTTTCCCTTCGTGTCAGGGAGATTAGCAGGGTAACTACATGGGGTTATGGGGATAGAGCCTGGGTGGATTGTCGTCGGTACAGGTTCGATGGGCCGAATGGTCTCCTTCTGCACCGTAGGAATTCGAACTCTTAACTGCCCTCTGAAATGGCCGAGGCAGCAACTCAGTCCAAGGGCATTTAGGGATGTGCTACAATTGCTGGCCTCGCCATGAAGGATTTTTTTGAAATCGGTGCAGTGTCAGTGCCAAGGAAGGTGTGATGGGATCTTTCACATTCACTGGAACAGGCAGATGGATGGGGCCATCAGGTCTGAAACACTGCATTTATCTTCCTTCAGGTGGCACTGATATCAGCCTTGGTATGGGCCCCTAACTCCATCAGAGTGGGTCACCAGCAGATTGCCTCTCCTTTCAACCTCTTAATATTTCCTGTTTGTATTTACTCTCCATGGCAGTTATGCATAAATAATCTTATTTCAGTCTCTCGCAGTCCTTGAATTGCGTAGCAACAATCATATTGCTGTGTGTGTGTGTGTTCCTTCTATTCTCCCCCTTTCCTCCTTCATTTTCAAATGATTCATGCTCCCTCTTCACTCCCCTCGATAGCTGTCCACCTCCAGTATCTGCGCCTACTCCAGTGCTTGCTAATGTCATTAGTCTCTCAGTGCTTTGCAGCGACACCATGTGGCAACAAAATGACTAGCAGCAGAGGCATTGCTGACTCTTGAGTGGTAAAACACAAGCAGATATAGAAAGAAAGAAACCCTACAGAACAGAAAGAGGCCATTCGGCCCATCGAGTCTGCACCGACCACAATCCCACCCAGGCCCTACCCCCATATCTACCCACTAATCCCTCCAACCTATGCATCTCAGGACACTAAGGGCAATTTTCAGCACGGCCAATCAACCTAACCCGCACATCTTTGGACTGTGGGAGAAAACCGGAGCACCCGGAGGAAACCCACGCAGACACAAGGAGAATGTGCAAACTCCACACAGACAGTGACCCGAGCCGGGAATCAAACCCAGGTCCCTGGAGCTGTGAAGCAGCAGTGCTAACCACTGTGCTACCGTGCCGCCCGGTACCATTCCCTTAACACTACAACTGAAGATGGAAAGGCACCTTAGCCTGGATTCTCTTGGAGATTGGAGGCTGTGGACTGAGATGTCTAGAATAATATTAGGGAAGGCGGAATTAAAGTAGGTCCTCGAATGGGACAATCCACAACAAGAGGGCCTCACATTAAAATTCCATCCATTTGGGAGTGATTTCAGGAAAGATTTCTTCACACAATGGGTAGGGACAATCCGGAACTCTCTCCCTTACAAGGCACAGAGTTCAATATCCAAGACCAACATCAATAAGTTTTTGTTGGGCAAAGGTGTCAAGGGACATGGATCAAACTCGGCTAAATGGGATCGAGGGATAATTCTGAAATGGTCTCATTCAGGGTTTTCCCAAACTCCTCCAGCCACACAACCCTCCCAGAGTTCTGACAGAACCCCTGAGGAACATTCTCATTATACTGAAGAATTAAATCACTAAAGATGGTTATTAAGGTGCAATAGGAGCAAACATACAAAAACAAACTTAAAATATGTTTCTGTCTTATATACAGCCATTTATTATAATAAAAAAGTTCTGTCATTCAACAAATACTTCCAAGTCTTACCTTCTTTTTGTTATTTTTAATCGGAGCATCCGCTCTCCCACTCACACACACATCCACACTCACACACACATCCACACTCACACACACACCCACACTCACACACACACCCACACTCACACACACACCCACACTCACACACACATCCACACTCACACACACATCCACACTCACACACACACCCACACTCACACACACATCCACACTCACACACACATCCACACTCACACACACACCCACACTCACACACACATCCACACTCACACACACACCCACACTCACACACACATCCACACTCACACACACATCCACACTCACACACACACCCACACTCACACACACATCCACACTCACACACACACCCACACTCACACACACATCCACACTCACACACACATCCACACTCACACACACACCCACACTCACACACACATCCACACTCACACACACATCCACACTCACATCCACGCTCACTCACTCACACACCCACTTATACACCTACACACACACATACACGCACACACCCACACACACACCCACTCACACACACACCCACTCACACACACACCCACCAACCCACTCACACACACACCCACCCACACACCCACCCACCCACACACCCACCCACTCACACACCCATACACACCCACAAACACATCCACTCACACACCCACTCACACATCCACCCACCCACTCACACACCCACCCAGTCACCCACACACACACACACACACATACCCACTCACACACCTACCCTCATCCTCACCCACTCTCACCGTCACGCACTCTCACACTCACCCACCCACACACTTGCCCACCCTCACACTCGCCCACTCTCACACTCGCCCACTCTCACCCTCGCCCACCCTCACACTCGCCCACTCTCACCCTCGCTCACCCTCACACTCGCCCACTCTCACACTTCCTCACCCACACACTCACCCACCCTCACCTCAAGGAACCCCGGGACCCCTGGAGCAGCCCTGCAGAGCCCAGTTTGGGACCCCCTGATCGAATTGATTTGCTGAACAGCCTCGGGGGGGGGGGGGGTGGTGAACTGCCTGCTCCAATTCCTTTGTTCCCTAACCTGTGCTGCCACTCCACAAATAGAAGCGTTCCTGGATATCCTCAATCTTACATTAACCTCGAAACTCCCCTCGCTTCTCCGCTCCCGTCCCAAATCCTGCCATCTGGATGAAAACATTAAGATAATCTCAGGGCAGCAACATGCCTGTCCAAGTGGGGGAGCTGAAGAGAACTCGGGCAATAAATGCTGAGTGTCACTACTGAGTATTCAGTAATGCCCAACAGGGCGGCACGATGGCACAGTGGTTAGCACTGCTGCTTCACAGCGCCAGGGACCCGGGTTCAATTCCCAGCCTTGGGTCACTGTCTGTGTGGAGTCTGCACATTCTCCCCGTGTCTGCGTGGGTTTCCTCCGGGTGCTCCGGTTTCTTCCCACAGTCTGAAAGACGTGCGGGTTAGGTGCTAAATTCTCCCTCAGTGTACCTGAACAGGCGCCAGAGTGTGGCGACTCGGGGGTTTTCACAGTAACTTCATTGCAGTGTTAATGTAAGCCTACTTGTGACTAATAAGCTTCTCACTTATTCTTCTTTGTTACATTGATATAGCACCTTTCACAACCTCAAATTCAATAAAAAATATCTAGAATTAAGAATCTACTGATGACCATGAAACTATTGTCGATTGTCGCAAAAACCCATCTGGTTCACTAATGCCCTTTAGGGAAGGAAATCTGCCGTCCTTACCCGGTCTGGCCGACATGTGACTCCAGAGCCACAGCAATGTGGTTGACTCTCGACTGCCTTCCAAGGGCAAATAGGGATGGGTAATAAATGCTGGCCAGCCAGCGATGCCCAAGTCCCACAAATGAATGAAATAAAACCTCACTTCGTTCCAACATGTTTCACAGACAATGAAGCACTTTTTGAAGTGCAGTCACTGTGGGAAATACAGCAGCCAACACAAGGAGACCATCCACACAAACTACAATGATCGTTTGTCTCCAAGACAACGGGTGGGACTTTCTGGCCCCACCTTCCCCAAGACCGCTATCTGAGGTCATCCGACCTGTTGCTTGTCCATCAAATTCTCCGTCCACCCCGCGACGATTCCCACGACGGGCAGGACCGGAAGGTTGAGGCCAATGTTTGGACAAATCCTTCACCCTAAGAACAATCCCACAATGCAACACGCTGACAAAGGAAATATCCTCAGTCCCATCACTGGGAATCTTCAAGATTCATTTTATATTATTTCCATTAATAAGTTTCATGATCAGGGTCACCGTCTCTACCCGTCAAGTCTGGTGGGACCCAGATCATCCTCTGGTCGGGGGGGCGGGGGTTTCGCTGCCAATCTGCGGCCGATCGGTGGGGAGGGAGGGGGCAGGGGGTTCCGCAGCCACTCTGCGGGCGATCCCTCCTCCCCACCGGAGGAACCAATCCCTCCTGCCGGAGTGGACGTGCGGCCATGCCATCCCACAAAACCTTCAGGATGAAGCGACTCCTCGCGAAGAA
Source organism: Mustelus asterias (assembly GCF_964213995.1). NCBI lineage: Eukaryota > Metazoa > Chordata > Chondrichthyes > Carcharhiniformes > Triakidae > Mustelus > Mustelus asterias. Next base: position 86,684,573 of record NC_135815.1, on the reverse strand, counting down.
GATGAAGCAGAACCGGCCGATTCCACAGTGGATCTGCACGAAAACCGGCTACAAGATCAGTACAAGTCCGAGAGGAGACACTGGAGAAGGACCAAGCTGGGCCTGCAAAGTGATACACCATCACTGATACACTACCAGCCACAGCCATCTCTCCGGCTCTCTTACCCCTGCAGGGAAGAGTAATCGGCCGGTTCTGCTTCATCTTCTTAGCGAGGAATCGCTTCATCCTGAAGGTTTTGTGGGATGGCATGGCCGCACGTCCACTCCTGGAGGAGGGATTCGTTCCTCCGGTGGGGAGGAGGGATCGCCCGCAGAGTGGTGGCGGACCCCCCTGCCCCCTCCCTCCCCACTGATCGGCCGCAGACTGGCAGCAGAACACCCCCGTCCATAGGATGATCTGGGTTCCCCCCCCCCCCCCCCGCCCCCACCAGAGGGTGATCTGGGTCCCGCCCCCCCCTCCTCCTCCCCCGCCTCCCCCCCAAGTCCCCAACCAGAGGATGATCGTCAGAGAGCCACTCTCTTCGCTTTCTGCTTTTTTTCTTTCGCGCCTGGACGCTCTGTCAGATTTTTTTCGAACTGCGCATGCGCAGTTCAGAGCTCCGATCGGTCCGCCAGCGCTAAGCCCCACACGCAGCGCGGAGTGGACCGGAGCCGGCAAAACGCGTATGGGCGCGCTTGAAAGAGGATTCCAGGCACGGATCTATCTGACGCCCAGATCTGGCACTTAGACTCAAAATGGTAAAATCAGGCCCAATGTGTGATTTCAAGAAGGAATTAGATCTAGCTCTTGGGGCTAAAGGGATCAAGGGATATGGGAGGAAGGGGGGGATCAGGATATTGAATTTGATGATCAGCCATGATCATAATGAATGGTGGAGCAGGCTCGAAGGGCCGAATGGCCTCCTCCTGCTTCTAGTTTCTATGATAATGATGTTGGCTGAGGGATAAACATTGGCCAGAATACCAAGGAGAACCTCCTGCTTTTCTATGGCTCGTGCTGCAGTAGAAGGTTCTGGCACTTACAGGGTTAATGTGGGGCTGAGTAGAGAAATGCCCACACAATGACATGAGACCTAGACGTAGGGTCAGTATGATGTTGGCCAGACTTTTAAGCCCTAGGATGGAGATTGCGCCTTGATGGACTCTTTGATATATATTTATAAATAGTTGTAAATAGGTAGGTAATTAAAAACTTGCTGTTAACATACAAAAGACTACAAAGACTTCTTTAACAGACAAGTTCTGTAAGCAACATCATCCCAAAAAGTGCCATGGGATCTTTTACTTCAACTTGAGATGTCAGACAGAGTTTTGCATTAATATGTCACCCAAAACAGTGCAGCGCTTCCTCAGTACTGCACTGTGGAGAGTAACTCACCTCCCAACTCCCCAAGGCCTGTCCATCATCTACAAGGCACAAGTCAGGAGTGTGATGGAATACTTCCCACTTGTCTGGATAACACTCAAGAAGCTCAACACCCTCCAGGACAAAGCAGCCCCGCTTGATTGGCACCCCATCCACAAACATCCACTCCATCCATCAATGACGCACAGTGGCAGCAGTGTGTACTATCTACAAGATACACTGCAGCAACTCAGCAAGGCTCTCCAATAGCACTTTTCAAACCTATAATCACTGCCACCAAGAAGGACAAGGGCAGCAGATACATGGGAACACCACCACCACCTGCAGGTTCCCCTCCAAGCCACTCACCATCCTGACTTGGAAATATATCGGCCGTTCCTTCGCAGTCGCTGGGTCCCTAGTCTCTCCCAAACGGCACTGTGGGTGTACCTACACCACACGGACTGCAGCGGTTCAAGAAGATGGCGCACACACACACTCACACCCACACTCACACAGTCACCCACACACACACACACTCACCCACACACACACACACTCACACCCACACTCACACAGTCACCCACACACACACACACACACTCACCCACACACACACACACACACTCACACCCACACTCACACGGTCACACACTCACACTCACCCACACACACACACACTCACACCCACACTCACACAGTCACCCACACACACACACACTCACCCACACACACACACACTCACACCCACACTCACACAGTCACCCACACACACACTCACCCACACACACACACACACACTCACACCCACACAGTCACCCACACACACACACACACTCACACACACACACACACACACACACACACACTCACACCCACACCCACACAGTCACCCACACACACTCACCCACACACACACAGACACACTCACACCCACACTCACACAGTCACCCACACACACACACACACTCACACCCACACACACACTCACCCCACACACACTCACCCACACACACTCACACCCACACTCACACAGTCACCCACACATACTCACACACACACACTCACCCACACACACTCACACACACACACTCACCCCATACACACTCACCCACACACACACACACCCACACACTCACACACACACACACACACATGTCTCACAAATTTGATTGAGTTTTTTGAAGGGGTAACCAAGAAGGTAGATGAGGGCAGTGCAGTTGATGTTGTCTACATGGACTTTAGCAAGGCCTTTGACAAAGTACCGCATGGTAGGTTGTTGCATAGGGTTAAATCACAGGATCCAGGGTGAGGTAACTAACTGATACAAAATTGGCTTCTTGACAGAAGACAGAGGGTGGTTGTAGAGAATTGTTTTTCAAACTGGAGGTCTGTGACCAGCGGTGTGCCTCAGGGATCAGTGCTGGGCCCACTGTTATTTGTCATTTATATTAAGGATTTGGATGAGAATATAGGAGGCATGGTTAGTATGTTTGCAGATGACAACCCAAGATTGGTGGCGTAATGGATAGTGAAGAAAGTTATCTCCGATTGCAATGGGATCTTGATCAATTGGGCCAGTGGGCTGATGAATGGTAGTTGGAGTTTAATTTAGATAAATGCGAGGTGATGCATTTTGGTAGATTGAACCAGGGCAGGACTTACTCAGTTAATGGTAGGGCTTTGGGGAGAGTTACAGAACAAAGAGATCTAGGGGTACATGTTCATAGCTCCTTGAAAGTGGAGTCACAGGTGGACAGAGTGGTGAAGAAGGCATTCAGCATGCTTGGTTTCATTGGTCAGAACATTGAATACAGGAGTTGGGACGTCTTGTTGAAGTTGTACAAGACATTGATAAGGCCACACTTGGAATACTGTGAACAGTCTGGTCACCCTATTATAGAAAGGATATTATTAAACTAGAAAGAGTGCAGAAAAGATTTACTAGGATGCTACCGGGACTTGATGGATTGAGTTATAAGGAGAGGCTGGATAGACTGGGGCTTCTTTCTCTGGAGCGTAGAAGGCTGAGGGGTGATCTTATAGATGTCTATAAAATAACGAGGGGGCACAGATCAGCTCGATAGTCAATATCTTTTCCCAAAGGTAGGGGAGTCTAAAACTAGAGGGCATAGGTTTAAGGTGAGAGGGGGGAGACTTTTTCACACAGAGGGTGGTGAGTGTCTGGAACAAGCTGCCAGAGGTAGTAGTAGAGGCGGGTACAATTTTATCTTTAAAACAGCATTTAGATAGTTACATGGGTAAGATGGATATAGAGGGATATGGGCCAAATGCGGGCAATTGGGATTAGCTTTGGGGTTTAAAAAAAAGGCGGCATGGACAAGTTGGGCCGAAGGGCCTGTTTCCATGCTGTAAACCTCTATGACTCTATCTATGACTCTATGACACACACACACTCACATATACACACACGCACACTCACACACACACACACACTCACACACGCACACTCACACACACTCACACACACATGCACACTCACACACACACACACTCACACACGCACACTCACACACACACACACACTCACACACGCACACACTCACACACGCACACTCACACACACACACACTCACACACGCACACTCACACACACACACACTCACACACGCACACTCACACACACTCACACACGCACACTCACACACACACACACTCACACACACACGCACACTCACACACGCACACTCACACACACACACACTCACTCACACACACCCCCGCCTCGATCTGAACTTTGTTCACTTGGGGAATTGTGAAGTAACCCAGCAGATCCATGATCCACCCTCGATTCCTCCCCACTTTGAAAGCATGTTGGGGGTGAGTGGGGAGGGACACTGGCTGGTCTGGTGCAGTTCAGCTAAACAGCACATTCCACTGCAGGTACCCGTTCGAGCGTGACGTGCAAAGCTTTCCCTTGATTTGGATCAAGGCTCGCCAGTCGAAGCAGAATCTCCCGATAATAACACCATTGTTCGGAGTTTTAATGCAATCACTCCATCAGAAGGCAAACAGGAACCAATTTCTCCAGTCACATTTACAGCGTTCCAGGCATTGTACGCGAATGAGTTTTCTTAGTGTTTCTTTTGTCCCTTTTATCGCCATAAACAAAAAGTGAATTGGTCACAGTAACCTCTGAAACAAGCGGGTTAGCATGAGGGGAAAGTTCATATTTAAAATCAAACAAAAAGATCTTAGAGATTCTTTCTCGCCGGAGTCAATGCGGAGGGAAATCTGTGCACTGTTCCGGGGTTCATGCAGCAAAGACAATATTGAGCCACTGGAGAAGGTGCAAAAATAATCCAGAAAGGATCATGTCAGAACTGAGAGGTTGGCTGGAATTTTTCCGACCCGCCCGACACGGGAATCGGACCGGGCGAGGGGCGGACCATGGGAAAGTCTGTTGACTTCGGGCGGGATTTTATGGTTTCGGGATAAGCGAGGCCATGAAATCCCACCCGTTATATACAACAGGGAAGAGCACTTTCCTCTGGGAGAAAGAAGGCTGAGAGCTTTTTAAAGTTAAAGTTTATTTATTAGTGTCACAAGTAGGCTTACATTAACATTGCAATGAAGTTACTGTGAAAATCCCCGAGTCGCCACACTCCGGCGCCTGTTCGGGTACACTGAGGGAGAATTTAGCATGGCCAATGCACCCTGGTGCATTTAACCTGGTGTTGTTAAACTTCTTACAATGCACCCCTAACCAGCACATCTTTTGGACTGTGGGAGGAAACCGGAGCACCCGGAGGAAACCCACGCAGACACGGGGAGGATGTGCAGACTCCACACAGACAGTGACCCAAGCTGGGAATTGAACCTGAGTCCCTGGCGCTGTGAGGCAGCAGTGCTAACCACTGTGCCATTGTGCCACCCCAGGTGACCTGATAGTGATCTTTAACATTATGAGGAGGAGCGATACAGTAAACATAGAGATGTTTACAAAGATTGGAGGTCTTGTGGGCGCAGTGTGTAGCGTCCCTGCCTCCAAGCCAGAAGTTCCGGGTTCGAGTCCCATCCCAGGTCTTGATGGCCAAGGAAGGCCAAGTTCATAACGCGGCCAAACAGGGTGAATGTGTCAACCTGCCAAATCCTTCCAACGTGCCAAGCCTGGTCAGCCTTGCTTGATGTGGAATGGTGCCTCTCAAGCTAGAGCTTCTGGGGAGAGACTAGTGACCTGTTCCGGGGATTACTGGCTATGGAAACAGGTGAAAGTCGACCTTAGTACACACCAGGTCCAGGAAGAGAATTGGACTTACACAGATTTGGGATAAACCGAAAACAAGGGCCATAAATATAAGAGCTAATTTCTGATAACAAATTCAGGAGAAACTTCTTTACTCAAAAACAGCAAATGCTGGAAAATCTCAGCAGGTCTGACAGCATCTGTGGAGAGAGAATAGATCTGACGAAGGGTCATCCAGAGTCGAAACATTGGCTCTATTCTCTCTCCACAGAGGCTGTCAGACCTGCTGAGATTTTCCAGCATTTTCTGTTTTTGTTTCACATTCCGGCGTCCGCAGTATTTTGTTTGAACCTCTTTATTCCCGGCTAAGTCCTGGGGATCCCTGCAAACACCGACGGACCCCTTTCTTATGGAAAAAGGGGAAGGGGGGTAAATTACCCAAATACAATCAGAATTACGCTGACAGGAATGCTCTCATTGAGGCAGAGCTGATAATATCAATACAAAGAAGAGAAACTTGCTGATTGAGGGACAGGAATCAGATGGTGGAACTCTCAGAGAAGCAGTTTTAAAACCTCTGCCTCGAATCTAAACAAATTCCAGTGGTTAGTTTGGATTATTATCAGGAGATTATAAACCCAGGGTGGCACAGTGGTTAGCACTGCTGCCTCACAGCGCCAGGGAACCGGGTTCAATTCCCGGCTCCAGTCACTGTCTGTGTGGAGTTTGCACATTCTCCCCGTGTCTGCGTGGGTTTCCTCCGGGTGCTCCGGTTTCCTCCCACAGTCCAAAGATGTGCGGGTTAGGTGGATTGGCCATGCTAAGTTGCCCCTTAATGTCAGGGGGGGACTAGCTAGGGTAAATAAGTGGAGTTATGGGGATAGGGTCTGGGTGGGGTTGTGGTTGATGCAGACTCGATGGGCCAAATGGTCTCCTTCTGCACTGTAGGGATTCTATTCTAAGGATTATTCATTACTTTTGTTCACCCAACACTCAAATCTTTTTAAACTCTGCAACTAATTCATAAAAATCAGGCAGCCTCTATTCTGAGCCAACCTTCCAGGGGATATACTTAACAACCCCAGTCCAACACCGGCATCTCCACATCATATACTTAACAAGACAGCCATGTCTGTAACCCTGACTGAATGGCAATGATGCCACCTAGTGGCAGAATGCCTCAGTTGCAACAAATATGGAATCAGCATTTCATGCTATTTCCCCATTGTCTAAAGTTTATTTATTAGTAACAAGTAGGCTTACATTAACACCGCAATGAAGTTACTGTGAAAATCCCCTAGTCACCACACTCCGGCGCCTGTTCGGGTACACTGAGGGAGAATTTAGAATGGCCAATGTACCTAACCAGCATGTCTGTTGGACTGTGGGAGGAAACCGGAGCACCCGGAGGAAACCCACACAGACACGGGGAGAACGTGCAGACTCCGCACAGACAGTGACCCAAGCCGGGAATTGAACCCAGGTCTCTGGCGCTGTGAGGCAGCAGTGCTAACCACTGTGCCACTGTGCTACCGTTCAGGGGATCCCAGAGTGCTTCACAACCATTACTGCTGTAATGCAGCCATTTTGTGCACAGCAAGCTCCCACAAACAGCAATAACTGGAACATTCTTTTAAAGTGATGTTGGTTGGGGGATAAATATTGTCCAGGACACCGGGGAAGAAGTCACCTTCTCTTCATCCAACCGTGACCGTGGAATCTTTCAGGGAGGGGAGACAGGGCTTGTGTTTAGTGCCTCGTCTGAAAGATGGCACTCACGGCAGTTAGCACTCCCTCAGTACTGCGGCGGAGCATCAGGCTGGATTGTGTGTGCGTGCCTTTGGAGCGAGACTGAAACCCACAGTTTGGACCTTGAGTGAGTGAAACCACTGAGCTACAGCCTGTCGCAGGCCCTGTTCAAGGTAAAGAAGAAAATAACTGCATTTTCGGAGCAAGACACGGGGAGAACGTGCAGACTCCACACAGACAGTGACCCAAGCCGGGAGTCGAACTCGTGTCCCAGGCGCTGTGAGGTAGCAGTGCTAACCCACTGTGCCACCATGCCCTCAAAGAGGGGGTAGGAACATGAGGTTGAGAATTCTACATTTGAGCTGCTGGAGTTGTGAGGATGATGGATGAATAAGATGTAAAATTGGGAGAGTTTTAGATGAGGGTGAAAGGGAAGAGATCAACGTGGAAAGTGCTGGAATGGCCGGGTCTGGGGCCTAGGTGAGGGTTTTAGCAGCAGATATACTGAGGTGGGGGGGTACGACAGGGTGATGTCACCACCCCACCCTACCCCGCTCCCAATTTCCTGGCTGTTAGACACATTCTCCCCCTTTACTTTTCACCATGTCTTTTCTGGCCCGCGATATCATGCAGAGAGACACCACTTACCCTTTTGCTACTTTCCTCGCTGTTTGAAATCTCGCAGATTCTTTCTTTGATAGCGTCTTCAGCGGGCTGGATGACTACATCCGCCTTGCTGAGCAGCGATGCCAGTTGATGCCTGAATGCTTCCAATTGGCCATGTGTGGCTTTGGCCTCACACACACGGGTCTGTAAGCTCCGATCCAGCTCTTTGGAACGCTGTTCCCAACTCCCGGTCTCCAACTTCGTGGCTTCCAAGGCCCTTTGCATTGAATCCAACCTGTCATGCAGGATTCTGTTCTCTCTTTCCAGGTGGTGTTTAGTATTCAGTGCGTTGTCTAATTCCTGAGAGGTTGTTAAAAAAAGAAAATCAAATATACACCCAGCAACGAGAAGCTTCGGATCTGAATGGGAAACAGAGACAATCATTGGGCAAGCTTTGAGGGTGTTTGAGATGTAGGAAGGAGATGTAGGATGGACTCCAATAACTGGAGTGCGACCAATGCCCTAATGGCGAGGATACATGGGGAAAAGACTTTGCACTAGTAAGATGGAGGAAGGGATCTGCAAGGTCTCTAGAACTGGGTGGCACAGTAGCACAGTGGTTAGCACTGCTGCTTCACAGCGCCAGAGACCTGGGTTCGATTCCCGACTTGGGTCACTGTCTGTGTGGAGTTTGCACGTTCTCCCCGTGTCTGCGTGGGTTTCCTCCGGGTGCTCCGGTTTCCTCCCACATTCTGAAAGACGTGCTGGTTAGATGCATTGGCCGTGCTAAATTCTCCTTCAGTGTACCCGAACAGGCGCCGGAGTGTGGCGCCCAGGGGAATTTCACAGTAACTTCATTGCGGTGTTAATGTAAGCCTTACTTGTGACTAATAAATAAACTTCAAGAAATGAAACAAGGCTAAGTGTAAATGAAACAGGAAAGGAGAGCGTTGAACAGGCTAATCTAAGACAGGACATAAATGGCCAAGGAACAAATAGGGTAAGAGAACAGGAGTGTAAAAAGATGGTTAAAAATAAAGTGAGAGGGGGCGACCAGAAGACAATATAACCAGAAGATATATAAAACGTTGGTTAGGCCACATTTGGAATACTGTGTCCAATTCTGGTCACCACACTACCAGAAGGATGTGGAGGCTTTGGAGAGAGTGCAGAAAAGGTTCACCAGGATGTTGCCTGGTATGGAAGGTATTAACTATGAGGAGAGATTGAATAAACTGGGATTGTTCTCCCTGGAAAGATGGAGGCTGAAGGGCAACCCGATAGAAGTACAGATAGGGTGAACAGCTGGAAGCTTTTTCCCAGGGCAGAAATGATAATTACAAGGGGGCACAGGTTCAAGATAAGGGGAGAAAGGCTCAGTGGAGATGTGCGAGGGAAGGTTTTTACACAGAGGGTGGTGGGGCCTGGAATGCACTGCCAAGTGAGGTGGTTGAGGCAGATACGGTAACGACATTCAAGACTTATCTGGATAGACAGATGAACAGATGGGGAATCGAGGGATATAAGCGGTTGGTCTAAATAGGACAATGTGATCAGCGCAGGCTTGGAGGGCCGAAGGGCCTGTTCCTGTGCTGTACTGTTCTTTGTTCTTTGTTCTAAGATGTAGGAGCAGTAGTAGGCCGCTCGGCCCATCGAGTCTGCTCTGCCATCCAATGAGATCATGACTGATCTGACGTGATAATCCTCAACTCCACTTTCCTGCCTGATCCCCATAACCCTCGATTCCCTTACTGATTACAAATTTGTCTCTCTCAGCCTTGAACATTCTTAACGCCCCAGCCTCTACAGCCCTCTGTGATAAAGAATTCCACAGTTTCACTCCCCTCAGAGAAGAAATTCCTCCTCATCTCTAAATGGGTGACCTCTTACTCGGAGTTGATGCCCTCTGGTCCTAGACCCTCCCACAAGGGGAGCATTTACCTCAGTATCTACCCCATCGCGCCCCCTGAGAATCCTATATATCTCAGTAAGGTCGCCTCTCATTCTTCTAAACTCCAATGAGTGCAGGCCCAACCTACTCAATCTCTCCTCATAAGAAAATCACTCCATATCGAGATCAACCTAGTGAACCTTCTCTGAATTGCCTCCAATGCCAGTATATCTTTTCTTAATTAAGGGGACCAAAACAGCTCACAGTATTCCAGGTGTGGTCTAACTAGTGCCTTGTAAAATTTTAGCAAGACCTCCCTACGTTTATACTCCACCCCCTTTGAAATAAAGGCCAACATTCTATTTGCTTTCCCTATTACCTGCTGAACTTGGATGCTAATTTTTTGTAATTTATGCACAAGGGCCCCCAGATTCCTCTGTGCTGGAGCTTTCTGCAGTCTCTCTCCATTTAAATTACATTCACTTCCTTTATTCTTCCTACCAAGTGCATAACTTTGCATTTTCCTACATTATATTCCATCTGCCAAGCTTTTGGCTGCTCATTTAACCTGTCTCTATCCTTCTTTAGACTCTTTGTCACCAGAACATTCCCATCCCGCCCGCTACGATTCCCGAGGGCGCACCATGCACAGGTCCGTTGACCTTGGGCAGGATTTTCCGGTTTTGGGGTGAGCTTAGCCGGAAGATCCCTCCCTGTGTCATCCTCACCACTTGCCTTCCCACTTATTTTTGTGCCATCCGCAAACTCAGCAATCGTACATTCACTTCCCTCATCCCAGTCATTAATATATATTGTAAATAACTGTGGCCCCAGCACTGATCCCTGTGGCACTCCACTAGTAAGAGTTTTAACAACACCAGGTTAAAGTCCAACAGGTTTAAGTGAAAGTGAGGGATGCATGGATGGGGACTGCAATGCACGGCATTGCAGAGGTGGGGTGGAGCAGGGTTTGAAATGTGTATACTTCAATGCCAGGAGTATTCGCAATAAAGTGGGTGAACTTGCAGCGTGGATCAGTACCTGGGACTTCGATGTTGTGGCTATTTCAGAGACATGGATAGAGCAGGGGCAGGAATGGATGCTGCAGGTCCCGGGGTTCAAATGTTTTAGTCGAAGTAGGGAAGGAGGTAGAAGAGGGGGAGGGGTAGCATTATTGGTCAGAGATTGTATCACAGTGTCAGAGAGGAGGTTTGATGAGGACTTATCTGTTGAGGTAGTATGGGCGGAGATTAGAAATAGGAGAGGAGAGGTCACCCTGTTGGGAGTCTTTTATAGACCTCCTAAAAGTTCTAGAGAGGTTGAGGAAAGGATTGCGGAGTCAATCCTGCTTAGGAGTGAAAGTAATAGGGCAATTGTTATGGGGGATTTTAACTTGACTAATATTGACTGGAATTGTTATAGCTCTAGCTCGTTAGAGGGGTCAGTTTTTGTTCAAAGCGTGCAGGAAGGTTTTTTGACTCAGTATGTAGACAGGCCAACTAGAGGTGAGGCTATATTGGATCTGGTGCTGGGAAATGAGCCAGACCAGGTGCTAGACTTGGAAGTTGGTGTGCATTTTGGTGATAGTGACCACAATTCGGTTACGTTCACCTTAGTGATGGAAAGGGATAGGCATGAACCTCGGGCCAATGGTTTTAGCTGGGGGAAGGGTAATTATGAGGCTATTAGGAGAGAATTAGGAAACATAGGTTGGACTAGGAGATTACAGGGACTGGGAACGTCCGACATGTGGAGTTTTTTCAAGGAGCAGCTACTGCGAGTCTGTGATAGGTATGTCCCTGTCAGGCAAGGAGGAATTGGTAGGGCTAGGGAACCGTGGTGCACCAAAAAAGTTTCTTTGTTGGTTAAAAAGAAAAAGGAGGCTTATGTTCGGATGAGACGTGAGCACTCGGGTAGTGCACTAGAAAGCTTTAGATTGGCTAAGAGGGAATTGAAGAGCGAGCTTAGAAGGGCTAAAAGGGGACATGAGAAGACTTTGGCGGATAGGGTTAAAGAGAATCCTAAGGCGTTCTATAGGTATGTCAAGAACAGAAGGTTGGTTAGGGCAAGTTTAGGGCCAGTTATAGATGGCAGAGGGAAGTTATGTGTGGAACCGGAGGAGATTGGTGAAGCATTGAACCAATATTTCTCTTCGGTGTTCACGCAAGGGGACATGAATATAGCTGAGGAGGACACTGGGTTGCAAGGGAGTAGAATAGACAGTATTACAGTTGATAAGGAGGATGTGCAGGATATTCTGGAGGGTCTGAAAATAGATAAATCCCCTGGTCCGGATGGGATTTATCCAAGGATTCTCTGGGAGGCAAGAGAAGTGATTGCAGAGCCTCTGGCTCTGATCTTCAGGTCGTCGTTGGCCTCTGGTATAGTACCAGAAGATTGGAGGTTAGCGAATGTTGTCCCATTGTTTAAGAAGGGGAACAGAGACTTCCCCGGGAATTATAGACCGGTGAGTCTCACTTCTGTTGTCGGCAAGATGTTGGAAAAAATTATAAGGGATAGGATTTATAGTTATTTGGAGAGTAATGAATTGATAGGTGATAGTCAGCATGGTTTTGTGGCAGGTAGGTCGTGCCTTACTAACCTTATTGAGTTTTTTGAGAAAGTGACCAAGGAGGTGGATGGGGGCAAGGCAGTGGACGTGGTATATATGGATTTTAGTAAGGCGTTTGATAAGGTTCACCATGGTAGGCTTCTGCAGAAAATGCAGATGTATGGGATTGGGGGTGATCTAGGAAATTGGATCAGGAATTGGCTAGCGGATAGGAAACAGAGGGTGGTGGTTGATAGTAAATATTCATCATGGAGTGCGGTTACAAGTGGTGTACCTCAGGGATCTGTTTTGGGGCCACTGCTGTTTGTAATATTTATTAATGATCTGGATGAGGGTATAGTTGGGTGGATTAGCAAATTTGCTGATGACACCAAAGTCGGTGGTGTGGTAGACAGTGAGGAAGGGTGTCGTAGTTTGCAGGAAGACTTAGACAGGTTGCAAAGTTGGGCCGAGAGGTGGCGGATGGAGTTTAATGCGGAGAAGTGTGAGGTAATTCACTTTGGTAGGAATAACAGATGTGTTGAGTATAGGGCTAACGGGAGGACTTTGAATAGTGTGGAGGAGCAGAGGGATCTAGGTGTATGTGTGCATAGATCCCTGAAAGTTGGGAATCAAGTAGATAAGGTTGTTAAGAAGGCATATGGTGTCTTGGCGTTTATTGGTAGGGGGATTGAATTTAGGAGTCGTAGCGTTATGTTGCAACTGTACACAACTCTGGTGCGGCCGCACTTGGAGTACTGTGTGCAGTTCTGGTCCCCACATTACAGGAAGGATGTGGAGGCTTTGGAGAGGGTGCAGAGGAGGTTTACCAGGATGTTGCCTGGTATGGAGGGGAGATCCTATGAGGAGAGGCTGAGGGATTTGGGATTGTTTTCGCTGGAAAGGCGGCGGCTAAGAGGGGATCTTATTGAAACATATAAGATGATTAGAGGTTTAGATAGGGTGGATAGTGATAGCCTTTTTCCTCTGATGGAGAAATCCAGCACGAGGGGGCATGGCTTTAAATTGAGGGGGGGTAGTTATAGAACCGATGTCAGGGGTAGGTTCTTTACCCAGAGGGTGGTGAGGGATTGGAATGCCCTGCCAGCATCAGTAGTAAATGCGCCTAGTTTGGGGGCGTTTAAGAGATCCGTAGATAGGTTCATGGACGAAAAGAAATTGGTTTAGGTTGGAGGGTCACAGTTTTTTTTTTTAACTGGTCGGTGCAACATCGTGGGCCGAAGGGCCTGTTCTGCGCTGTAATGTTCTATGTTCTATGTTCTATGTTTATTTGGTAGCAAATACCATTAGCTTTCGGAGCGCTGCTCCTTCGTCAGATAGAGTGGAAATGTGCTCTCAAACAGTGCACTGGGGTGCGATCCTGAAAATGCCCCTCTGGGATGGAATTTTCCCATCCCGCTCACCACGGGAATCAGAGCGGGCGGGACAGAAAATTTGGCGGACTATGCAAAGGTCTGTTGACCTCAGGTGGGAATTTTCGACCTTGGGGGTGAGCGCAGCCAGAATATCCCACGCTATGTCTTCTATTAATTTGCCAATCCTCTGTCCGTGCTAATATACCATCCCCAACACCATGCGTTCTTATCTTATTAAACAGCAGTGCCTTATTGCATGCTTTTTTTGAAATCCAAGTATATTACATCTACTGGTTCCCCTTTATTTATCCTGCTCACTGCCACCTCAAAGAATTCTAATAGATTTGTCAGGCATGATTTCCCTTTCATGAAGCCATGCTGACACTGTTTGATTATATTATGTATTTCGAAATGCTCTGATATTATATCCTTTTTATTGGACTTTAACATTTTCCCAATGACAGATGTTAAGCTAACTGGCCAAGAGTTACCTGTTTTTGTCTCCCTCCCTTTTTGAATAAGAGTGACATCGACAGTTTTCCAATCCTTTGGGACTTTTCTGGAATTTAACGTTTCCTGGAAAATCACTACCAACGCATCCACTATCTCTGTAGCTTCTTCCTTTAAAATCCTAGGAAGCAACCCATCAGGGGACTTATTGGCCTTTAGCCCCATTAGCACGCCTAGTACTGTCTCTCTAGTGATAGATATTGTAGTCATTTCCTCCCCTACTCGATTAGTTAGTGTTCCTGGAATTTTGTTAGTATCTTCTACCATGAAGACTGACGCAAAGTATTTATTTAGCTCCTCTGCCATTTCCTGATTCCCCATTATTATTTCCCCAGTCTCATTCTCGAAGGGGCCTATGTTCATTTTGGCCTCTCTCTTCCTTTTTATAAATTTAAAGAAGCTCTTACTGTCTGTTTTTATATTACTTGCTGACCCTCATAGTTTATCTTCTCCCTTTTTATTATTTTTTTGGTCATCTTTTGTTCTAAAACTTTGAGTACAAGAGTCAGGATGTCATGTTGCAGCTTTATAAAACTTTGGTTAGGCCGCACTTAGAGTATTGCATTCAATTGCGGCCGCCACATTACAGGAAGGAAGTTAAAGTTTATTTATTAGTCACAAGTAAGGCTTACATTAACACTGCAATGAAGTTACTGTGAAATTCCCCAAGTCGCCACACTAGCCTGTTCGGGTCAATGCACCCTAACCAGCACGTCTTTCAGAGTGCAGATGCTGGAATCTAAAACCAAAAGAGGAAATGCTGGAAAATCCCAGCAGGTCTGGCAGCATCTGTAAGGAGAGAAAAGAGCTGACGTTTCGAGCCCAGCTTTGACAAAGGGTCATCTGGACTCGGAATGTCAGCTGGACAAACTCTTCTGGATAAACTAGGGTTGTTTTCTCTGGAGCGGCGGAGGCTGAGGGGAGAGCTGATAGAAGTCTATAAAATTATGAGAGGCGTAGATAGGGTGGACAGTCAGAATCTTTTTCCCAGAATTGAAATGTCTAATACTAGGGGACGTGCACTTAAGGTGAGAGGGGGGGCAGTTCAAAGGAGATGTGAGGGGCGAGTGTTTTTACATAGGGAGTGGTAGATGTCTGGAATGGGCTGCCATGGATGGTGGTGGAGGCAGATATGTTTAAGCTGCTGGTAGATAAATGGCTAAGATCAAAAACCCGTTGAACACCCCAGTCAACCCCTCCACTCCTTACATTTCACTCATCAACATCGTTTTCTAATTATGGTCTAATAAACCTCTTATTATTTGGTCTAATGAACACGTCACTGTCAGCTTCTTCTTACCTTGTGGATAGTGTCCAGTTCCTGCACGTAGGAAGCGACAGCTTTCTGTTCCCTTCCCAACTCAGAAACCAGTCTCATGATCGTTTCCCGGCTAGCCTTGGACTCCACGTCCTGGGCATTGATAGTCTCCTCCAGGCTCCGAATCTGGAGAGCTTTCCTGGTGTTCTCCTTGTACACCTCGCCGACCTAAGGAAGAAAGCACATCGAGCAGCAGAAACTGGCTTCGTAACAAAATCTCACCCAAGTCAGTGATAAATTTAAGGAACGGTGTGGGCCGGACTCGAGAAACATGTTGGCCGGAATTCTCCCACCTCGCCCGCGGCTGGGATTCTCCGGTGCAGTGAATGGAAATTTGGCCGAGCGCCGAATTCTCCATTCTCCCCGGCATGGGGAAGCGGGGTGTACGAGGCCAGAGAATTCCAGCTGTTGCTTCAGGAAATGTACTATGTGCGCCTGTAGGTTTCAGCTGGTCAGGGTTTCGCGTCACATCTAAAAGGTGCTTTACCATGCGAGCAGAAAGTTATCTGCACTCCCTGGGAGTTAGAATCATAGAATCCCTACAGTGCAGGAGGCCATTCGGCCCATCGAGTCTGCACCGACCACAATCCCACCCAGGCCCTATCCCCACAATCCCATGCATTTATCCTAGCTAGTCCCCCTGACACTAAGGGGCAACTTAGCATGACCAATCAACCTAACCCGCACATCTTTGGACTATGGGAGGAAACCGGAGCACCCGGAGGAAACCCACGCTGACACGGGGAGAACATGCAAACTTCGCACAGACAGTGACCCGAGGCTGGGAATCGAACCCGGGTCCCTGATGCTGTGAGGCAGCAGTGCTAACCACTGCGCCACCGTGCCGCCCATTTGCTGATAGGCCTTCCCAAGCCTAACTGTATCATAACCCATGATAGCTTCTCACTGTAGTACACATTGCAATTGTAGGATCTTTTCACTGATGCCTCTACCCAGCCACCCTCTGGCTGACTGGGGAGTCTCTGGACCCAATTTCTACCACCAAGTGGCGAGGGAGCAGCTTACTATGCACATTTTGGTTGTTCTACATGACAACAGTGAGAACACTTTCAGAAGTATTTCATTGGTTGTAAGTCACTTTGAGCCACCCAGTGGTCATGGAAAGCGTTGTATCATCGCAAGGCTTTCTTTTTTCAGTGCAGTAAAGATTTACTAGGATGCTACTGGGACTTGATGGTTTCAGTTATGAGAGGCTGGATAGACTGGGACTTTTTTTCCTGGAGCGTAGAAGGCTGAGGGGTGATCTTATAGAGGTCTATAAAATAATGAGGGGCATAGATCAGCTCGATAGTCAATATCTTTTCCCAAAGGTAGGGGAGTCTAAAACTAGAGGGCATAGGTTTAAGGTGAGAGGGGAGAGATACAAAAGGGTCCAGAGGGGTAAATCTTTCACACAGAGGGTGGTGAGTGTCTGGAATGAGCTGCCAGAGGTAGTAGTAGAGGCGGGTACAATTTTGTCTTTTAAAAAGCATTTAGACAGTTACATGGGTAAGATGGATATAGAGGGATGTGGGCCAAATGCGGGCAATTGGGACTAGCTTAGTCATTTAAAAAAAGGACAGCATGGACAAGTTGGGCCGAAGGGCCTGTTTCCATGCTGTGAACCTCTATGACTCTAGCCTCCTGGACAGGATGTAAAGGTTGGCCCAAGAGGTAGTCTGGTTAACCATTATCTGGATTATTAGCCCCTTTGCATCGAGCCCGATCTAGATACCTGTGAAACCAGCAAATCCAGATGAAGTTCGGTCCCTCGGGAATCGACATTTATGGCACCGGCCAACTTCTCCAAAAATTCATCCTGTTCTTTCATTCTCCTCGTGTCTTCCTGCTTGCTCTCATTCCACTCTGTTAGATATTTCCTGACAAGCGAACATCAGACAGCACTTTGTGTTAAGGTTTGTAAATCAAGTCTTTGATTTCTTAAATTCCATGTCTAAATATATGACACTAATGTAACTGATAATTTGACTGAATGTTACAAAATGATTACATATCATCTACATCTAGATCTCATGTGTACCCATATATTTTCTCTATATAATAGGTAACTGCAATATCTGTAGTTCTAGTGGTTCTTAAGGTTAGGCAAAGAACAACTCAGCACAGGAACAGGCCCACCAAGCCTGCTCCAATTCCAAATCCTTATTTAGACCCACTATTTATTGCCCATACGCGGTTACTATTCCTCTGTCTACCTCCCATTCATGTCTGTAACAAGATACGCCTTGAACGTTGTTAATGTGCCTGCTTCCACCACCTCCATTATCAGCTTGTTCCAGGCACCCACCCTCTCTGTGTCAAAAACCTTCCCCACAAGTCCAAAGATGTGCGGGTTAGGTTGATTGGCCATGCCAAATTGCCCCTTCGTGTCAGGGAGATTAGCAGAGTAAATATCTGGGGTTATGGGAATAGGGCCTGGGTGGGATTGTGGTCGGTGCAGACTCGATGGGCCGAATGGCCTCCTGCTGCAGTATAGGGAATCTGTGATTCACACGTCACCCCTAAACCTTCCCCCTCTCACCTTGAAACTGTGCCCTCTTGTAGTTGAACTTTCCACCCTAGGGAAAAGCCTCTGACTATCCCCCCTGTCTATGCCTCTCATAATTTTGTAGACTTCTATCTGGTCTCCCCTCAGCCCCCACCTTTCCAGGGAAAACAATAAATCAGAGAATATCATCTCACATCTTAGTCTTCTCTTGATTTTTCACTCTTTGTCTCTCTCTCTCCCCTTCTGGGTCGGTCTTTCTCTTTTGTTTCTTTCTCCATCACTCTTCTCTGTTTTTTATTCCTGTCATTTTCTGCTTTCCTCTTCTATTGTTTTTTCCTGTTCTTTCAGGTGGAAAGTACTGGATGGTGTGGCATGAAAAGGCTGCATTTCCCAGTCATGCATTCCGGGGCTAATCCAGCCCTCAGACATTCCACGCTTATCCTCGCATCACCTAACCTTCCCTTCGCTTGCATCACATCCCCTAACCCTTCGTTTAACAGCTACCCTTTCCCATCCCATCATTCCTTCAGTTCCGGTGATTACCAATTCATTCACCTTACTTCCTCTCCTCTTTTCCCTTTTAACCACCTTCTCGAACCCAGTAGCCTCCTAACCTATTGTTGCGCTATCGCTCAGCTCACACTGAGCTATCTATGCCCCCACCTCATTCCCCCAAAAAGTCATTTGGTCACTATATCCAATTCCCAAACCCCTCTATCACAGTCTCCATAAAAATGTATCTGCTTTCTTAAAAATAACTCAAATTAGGCTGAGGAAAGATGTTGGGTATGTCTGTCTCTTTCACTGTCTCACAGGTGTGTGTGTTGCTAATGTTTGCACACTCTACGTGTTGGCAAAACACAGCTGACATAACCAGAGACCTTCAGTTTTCTGCTAAATTTTTATTGTGCTTTTTATAAAACGTGTACTGAAATTAGGATGAGGAAAGACACTTTTTCTCTCTCTCTCTCTGATTTAAAGGGGTTTGAATTGCACAGTTCTCTTCCATATTTACTCTGTACCTGTACAAGGTGATGCAGACAGCATGCCAACCTTGAACTGCCTGCCCATCATCATGATCGGAGCAAGCAGTCGGTGCCAGCTGTAATGTTCTGGCTGCATAAACCATCAGGGAGCCGTTAATTGCGTTTTAATGGTTTTAATGTGAAAATATCTTTGACAAGTTAAAGCTAGCCTGGACTACTTAAAGCTGGCCTGCGCCTCTCAAAGAGGAATTGCAGGTGCTGGTCTGAGTGATGAACTGGGCTACCGTTCACAAGCCTTTGTAGTTTCTTGCAGTCTTGGACACAGCAGGAGCCATACCAAGCTGTGATACAACCAGAAGGAATGCCTTCTGCGTTGCATCTGTAGAAGTTGGTGAGAGTCGTAGCTGACATGCCAAATTTCCTTAGTCTACTGAGAAAGTAGAGGTGCGGGTCCTTTGACCAAAGTTGAAAGTCGAGGCCCTTCGAGCCTGCTCCACCATTCATCATAATCATGGCTGGCCATCAAATTCAATATCCTGATCTTGATCCCCCCCCCATTTCCCTCGATCCCTTTAGCCCCAGGAGCTATATCTTCTTGAAATCATACAATGTTTTGGCCTCAACTACTTTCTGTGGCAGTGAATTCCACACATTCACCACCCTTCAGATGAGAAATAAAACTGAGGCCCTGTCTGCTTCTTAAGTGGGTGTAAAAGGTCGCAAGACAACAGGGGAGGTAGCTCTGGAGGTAGCCCCCCTACATGGAAAAAAACAGAATAATGGCACAACACGGGAGACGGTGGATTCCCAGGTTTTTGGACATGGTACTGGAGGCCTTGCTGGAGAAAGCTTGGAAAGCGGCACGGTGGCATTGTGGTTAGCACTACTGTCTCACAGCGCCAGGGACCCGGGTTCAATTCCTGGCTTGGGTCATTGTCTGTGCGGAGTCTGCACCGTGTCTGCGTAAGTTTCCTCCGGGTGCTCCGGTTTCCTCCCACGGTCCGAAAGATGTGCAGGTTAGGTGGATTGGCCGTGCTAAATTCTCCCTCAGTGTACCCGAACAGGCGCCTGAGTGAGGCAACTGGGGGATTTTCACAGTAACTTCATTGCAGTGTTAATGCCTTCTTGTAACACTGATAAATAAACTCTACAAGAATAACATGGAAGATATGAGGTGACTGAGGAAGAGGCCTACCTGAGTTTGCTCTCTAATTCTGCATTCCTCTGTTTGAGTTCTCTGCTCTCATTTTCCAAGACCTGCACAGTCACTTCTGCCTCGGTCTTTGCAGTAAGAAATGTTCCAGACCTCTCCTCCGATTCCAGAATCCTTTCTCGCAGGCAGCCGATAAGAGATTGCTGCCTTGTGTGGTCCACCTTGTAGCTTTCAGCTTCTGCTTTTAGCTCCTGGATGTAGCCTTCTTGGGAGGCAAGTCTCATACACACATCTGTAAGCTATCAGGAGAATCTGTCAGCACTCTCACACATTTCTACAGGACTCATAGTAATTAATGACCTTATCTGTTGACAATGTTACCAAATGTCAAGTAACGATCGCCATATTACTTCAGTCAAGACCAAGTTTAAATCGGTTTGCTCTCTGCATTG
Organism: Mustelus asterias; assembly: GCF_964213995.1. Lineage (NCBI taxonomy): Eukaryota > Metazoa > Chordata > Chondrichthyes > Carcharhiniformes > Triakidae > Mustelus > Mustelus asterias. Next base: position 86,663,920 of record NC_135815.1, on the reverse strand, counting down.
CATTAGCGTATGTCGAGAGAATAATTTAAAATTAATTTTGGCAGTCATACCTTCCCGATTGTTACCCACCAGTGCAGCAATATAGCTTTGCACAACTTAAGGAATGAACCTGCATTTATATAGCACCTTTCACAACAGCAGAAGTTTCCAAAGCGGTTTACGGCTGGTGGCACCAATGGTTAGCACTGCTGCCTCACAGCACCAAGGGCCCAGGTTCGATTCCTGGCTAGGGTCACTGTCTGTGCGGAGTCTGCACGTTCTCCCCGTGTCTGCGTGGGTTTCCTCCGGGTGCTCCGGTTTCCTTCCACAGTCTGAAAGACGTGCTGGTTAGGGTGCATTGGCCGTGCTAAATTCTCCCTCAGTGTACCCGGTCAGGTTCCGGAGTGTGGCAACGAGGGGATTTTCACAGTCACTTCATTGCATAAAAAATCCTGATGGGGCTTGACAGGGTAGATGGTGAGATGTTTTCACTAGTGGGAGGGTCTCAAACAGGACGACATGGCTACAAGATAAAGGGCCGGGCATTTAAAACTGAGGTATGTGGACATTTCTTCTCGCAGAGGGTGGTGATGGGTAATGGAGGCTGGATCATTAGAGTGGTGGAGGAGATAGATCAAGGAATAGAGAGAGCTATAGGAAACTGGCACAGAACAGGAGTTGAGGCCGGCATAGATCAGCCCATGAATGGCAGGGCAGGCTTGAGGGGCCTGATGACCCACTCCTGCTTCTATTTCTTGTGTTTAAAATACTTGCGCTCTTCAGCCTTGATCAGAAGTGCAGGAGAGAGGGCCTGAGGGGGACAGTTACGATATTAAGTGGAAGTGAAATGGTTAAACCATGATTGCGAGACAAGGGGGACACAGGTATGCACTGGGGTACGGATGGTCGAGGGGCCCATAGCTCAGGAAACACTCCAGCACAAAGGAGAGGTTGATCAATGGGTCATGAGTTGAGGAGTGGAGGCAAAAAAACCTCCATGAACCTACACGAGACAGCGAGATGCTGCGGAGAGGAACTGAATGTTTCGGGCAGGTGTTGATCAGATGGGTCCAATGGCCTCCCTAATGTGTGTCTGAAGTTCTCCCAAAAATACATGAACAAGGTTCAATTCTGATGAGATGTTGGGCCTCTGACGCAAATCTTTGTCTCGTCACTGGACACAGGTGAGGTCCCAGAGGATTGGAGGATAGCCAATGTGGTCCCGTTATTTAAGAAGGGTAGGAAGGATAACCCGGGTAATTATAGGCCGGTGAGCTTGACGTCCGTGGTGGGGAAGTTGTTGGAGAAGATTCTTAAAGATAGGATGTATGCGCATTTAGAAAGGAATAAACTCATTAACGATAGTCAACATGGTTTTGTGAGAGGGAGGTCATGCCTCACTAACCTGGTGATGTTTTTTGAAGAAGTGACCAAAATGGTTGACGAAGGAAGGGCCGTGGATGTTGTCTATATGGACTTTAGTAAAGCGTTTGACAAAGTCCCTCATGGTAGGCTAGTGAAAAAGGTTGGATCCCATGGGATAAAGGGGGAGGTGGCTAGATGGGTGGAGAACTGGCTTGGTCATAGAAGACAGAGGGTGGTAGTGGAAGGGTCTTTTTCCGGCTGGAGGCCTGTGACTAGTGGTGTACCGCAGGGCTCTGTATTGGGACCTCTGCTGTTTGTGATTTATATAAATGATCTGGAAGAAGGAGTAACTGGGGTGATCAGTAAGTTTGCGGACGACACAAAACTGGCAGGACTTGCAGATAGTGAGGAACATTGTCAGAGGCTACAGAAGGATATAGATAGGCTGGAAATTTGGGCAAGGAAATGGCAGATGGAGTTCAATCCTGATAAATGCGAAGTGATGCATTTTGGTGGGAATAATGTAGGGAGGAGCTACACGATAAATGGAAGAACCATAAAGGGTGTAGAGACGCAGAGGGACCTGGGTGTGCAAGTCCACAGATCTTTGAAGGTGACGTCACAGGTGGAGAAGGTGGTGAAGAAGGCATATGGCATGCTTGCCTTTATAGGACGGGGCATAGAGTATAAAAGTTGGGGTCTGATGTTACAGATGTATAGAACGTTGGTTCGGCCGCATTTGGAATACTGCGTCCAGTTCTGGTCGCCACACTACCAGAAGGACGTGGAGGCTTTGGAGAGAGTACAGAGGAGGTTTACCAGGATGTTGCCTGGTATGGAGGGGCTTGGTTATGAGGAGAGATTGGGGAAACTGGGGTTGTTCTCCTTGGAAAGACGGAGGATGAGGGGAGACTTAATAGAGGTGTATAAAATTATGAAAGGCATAGATAGGGTGAACGGTGGGAAGCTTTTCCCCGGGTCGGTGGTGACGTTCACGAGGGGTCATAGGTTCAAGGTGAAGGGGGGGAGGTTTAACACAGATATCAGAAGGACATATTTCACACAGAGGGTCGTGGGGGCCTGGAATGTGTTGCCGGGCAAGGTGGTGGAGGCGGACACACTGGGAACATTTAAGACTTATCTAGACAGCTATATGAACGGAGTGGGAATGGAGGGATACAAAAGAGTGGTCTAGTTTGGACCAGGGAGCGGCGCGGGCTAATTGTTCCTTGTTTCTCGTTTCAAGGCTTCATTCTATGATCATCTTGCTGGTGCCAGTACAGAGCGAGACTGCGGATAGTTGGGAACCTGTCTCGGGGGCAGGGAATTCATATGGTGTTCGTGGAAGTGGAAATGACTAGGGTTGGGAAGCATTTTCCGATCAGGGCCATTGTGATCTCCTGGACTCGTTTCGATCGCCTCAGGGGGTCGGAGAGGAATTTCCCAGATTTTTTTTTCCCCATATTGGCCTTGGGGTTTTTCACTCTGGGTTTTCGCCTCTCCCTGGAGATCACATGGTCTGGAATGGGGGGGTGGGGGTGAGTTAATAGGTTGTAATGAACAAAGCATCGTAGCTGTGAGGGACAGCTCGGTGGATAGGATATTGGTATGTAGATAGGCTGGAAAATTGGGCGGGGATCCTGGATTCAGGATTCAATCCTGGACCGGGGAGCGGCGCGGGCTTGGAGGGCCGAAGGGCCTGTTCCTGTGCTGTATTGTTCTTTGTTCTTTGTTCTTTGAGAGCGCCCTCAAGCAATTAGCCTTCTTTTCTCCACCATTTCCTTCCTCATTTACATATTCCATCATTGCTGATAGAAGGGTGGAGAAGAACATAGGAACTTGGAGCAGAAGAGGAAATGTCCACGCACCTCAGTTTTAAATGACCAGCCCTCGATCTTGTAGCGATGTCCCCCTGTTCGAGACTCTTCCACTAGAGAAAACATCTCACCATCTACCCTGTCAAGCTCCCTCAGGATCTTATATATTTGAATAAAGTCACCCCGCATTCTTCTAAACTCCAAGGAATACAGACCCAGACTATTTAGCGTCTCTTGATAGGAAAACCCTTACATCCCAGGAATTAGCCTGGTGGATCTCCTTCGAGCCTGCTCTACTCCTGGAAGCATGTGTGTAACTCAACAAGCAAAATGGGTCGAAACAGGCTAAAACCTGTGACTTGACCTGTGGGGTGGCACGGTGGCACAGTGGTCAGCGCCCAGGGACCCGGGTTCAATTCCGGCCTCGGGTCACTGTCTGTGTGGTGTTTGCATATTCGCCCCGTGTCTGCGTGGGTTTCCTCCGGGTGCTCCTGTTTCCTCCTACAGTCCAAAGATGTGCGGGTTAAGTGGCCATGCTAAATTGCCACTAGGTGTCAGAGGGACTGGCCGGGGTAAATGCATGGCATTGTGGGAATGGGGCCTGGGTGGGATTGTGGTCGGTGCAGACTCGATGGGCTGAATGGCCTCCCTCTGCACTGTAGGGATTCTATGATTTGATCATTACGCTTTATACTTTCCCGAACATTAATAGAAATCTCACACCCAAACACAAGCCCCTTCCCGCCTCAGGATTCCCGATTACCTCAGCCTGGCTGCTTTTATATTTGACCTGCAGTGCAGCCAGTTCACTCCGCACTGTCTCGGACGACACCCGATAATGATTCAGCTGCTCCCGCAGGAGTGGAATTTCCGCCATTGGTTCAAAGGTTCCCTGGAAGATGGAGAAACAAACTGTGTGAACTTCACTTGCTACACACACTCCACCCTGACAGGTGAATGCCCAATGTCACTAAACAGCTCAGCACTTACCTATTTTGAGATCGACGTGATTTGCACGGTGGTTAACACTGCTGCCTCACAGCACCAGGGACCCGGTTTCAATTCCCGGCTTGGGTCACTGTCTGTGCGGAGTTTGCACGTTCTCCCCGTGCCTGCGCGTGTTTCCTCCGGGTGCTCCGGTTTCCTCCCACAGTCCAAAGATGTGCAGGTTAGGTTGATTGGCCATGCTAAATTGTCCCTTAGTGTCAGGGGGATAAGCAGGGTAAATACGTGGGGTTACAGGAATAGGGCCTGGGTGGGATTGTGGTCGGTGCAGACTCAATGGGCTGAATGGCCTCCTTCTGCACTGTAGGGATTTTATGATTCTATTTGCAGCCTGGACAAGTTGCAGACAGTGGAAGGGTGGAAAGTGGGTGCTGGTGAGTTGGAGCTGGGGGGTTTTCGTGAACATGTGGAAAGCATCTTATAATAGGTACCCTAAAGAATGTCTGTTATTAGTGCTGGCAGACAAACAGGGTTTCAGGTGTCCCTACCACTTCTCCCTGTGCGTTATATAATTGGAGAGTAAAGTCACACAAACATGCTAGGAAATAGGCGCGGGCAGAATTTTCCCGTCCCACCTGCCACGGGAATCATAGCGAGCGGGACAGAAAGTTTAGTGGGCCATTTCAAGGTCCCGTTGGCCATTTGAAGGTCCGTTGGCCTCAGGTGGGAATTTCCGGTCTTAGGGCAGCACGTGGTCGGAAAATCCCACCCATAGTTTTTGGGAATTTATATTTGCAGGTGTGTGTTTTGGGCATAAGTTTAAGTTTAAGCTCAATATATTCCTGCAGCTCTGTCTTAAGGAGACTTGAGCTTTAGCCTCACATTTAAATGATGTTTGCATTTTAATGAGGTTTTATGACCCTTAAGTAGAGAAAAGCCGTATGCTGTTGCCCAGCAACAAGGGGCAAAAGCAGCTTCAGTTGATGATTCTGCTCTGAGAGACAGAGAGCAGTTTAAGTCTCTCTCCAACTGGTTGCTGAAGAAAATAAGTCTAAGAATCTTGGATGAGTTGGAATAGGATCCTACAGTGCAGAAAGAGGCCATTCAGCCCATCGAGTCTGCACCGACAACAATCCCACCCAGGCCCTATCCCTGTAACCTCCACATATTTACCCTGCTAATCCCCCTGACACTAAGGGGCAATTTAACATGGCCAATCAACCTAACCCGCACATCTTTGGACTGTGAGGGGAAACCGGAGCACCCGGAGGAAACCCACATAGACATGGGGAGAATGTGCAGACACGCGAGACCGGAATTGAACCCTGGTCTCTGGAGTTGCGAGGCAGCAGTGCTAACCACTGTGCCACCGTGCTCTGAAGTTCAAGTAACAGTTAACTTCAAGTGAATCCTGGGTCTCAGAGGCGATACCAAGTTGTCAGCAGTCTACTGGGAGAGGGAACTGCAAGGAGCAGGTCCTAAAGGAAGACACTTAAATCTAGGAACAAGAACAGGAATCTAGAACAGATCCTGTTCTAGAAGGTGAAACTTGAATGCATGTGTCAACCCAGGGAAAGAAACATCGGATGGAGAGGTTGAAACCCTGGGGGCGGATCCTTGGTGAAGGCATCCAGGGGAAAGTGTCATTTGGGAAAAGATTCCAAGGTGAGGTTTTCGAGAGCAGAGATTGGAAACCCTTGTGTGAAAGGCGAAGATCCAATGAGACCAATTGTCCCACAGTGTGGGGGGGATGGATGGGAAATCCTCAGAAGTTGTTTGGGTGGCATCTGCCACTTGGTATCAGAGTGTGGGGTGTCTGGTCACAGGTCACCTATTGGTTTACATGAACTGTGTACTTATTGTGAACGTTAGAATATAAGAGAGGTTTTGTAACTTTACCCTTACAAATCTGTATATATCTTTAAAGGTGTAGCTGGGGTGAAGGAGTAGTGTGTTATAGTTCAACTTCCCTTGCTTAATAAATGGTTTATTCTTTTGTTAAGAGTACATCAGCAGTTGCTGTCACTCCATTCAGTAACCACCCGCTCTGTTTCAAAACTGAAAATGAAAGTTGGGATCTACCAAGCTGGTTGCATCCTGGGATCTGACCTGTCCAGTGGTAACATCAGCTACAATCGTAACAGACATTGAATAACCTGCTAATATCGTCAATTGCAACTTTCAACCCAAACACTCACCTTTTGAGTTTCTAATCTGCTCCAACTCCTGCAATGAGAGAAGAATAAAGCTTACATGAATACACAATAATTATTGGCTACAGTGCCTGAATACCAAACTGATGTCAACATTACAGATCAAAATGAACACAGAACACACCACAGAACTATTCCTTTCTAAAACAAGTCTTTAGAAGCAAATGAGTAGAAGTATATCAGTTGGAAATGTTATGAAATCTTGAAGGTACTATCTAAAAAAAAGAACATACCACACGTAGAATCCCTACAGGAGGAGGCCATTCAGCCAATCGAGTATGCACCAACCACAATCCCACCCAATCCCTATCCCCGTAATCCCACATATTTACCCTGCTTATCCCCCTGACACTAAGAGGCAATTTAGCATGGCCAATCCACCTACCCCGCACACCTTTGGACTGCGGGAGGGAAACAGAACACACAGGGGAAACCCACGCAGACACGGGGAGAATGTGCAAACTCCACACAAACAGTGACCCAAGCCGGGAATCGAACCCGGGTCCCTGGTGCTGTGAGGTAGCAGTGCCAACCATTGTGCCACCAAGCGGCCCTTTAATCTGAATGTTATGAACATCCAGACAAATTAGAGGCAAAAGGAGGCCATTCAGCCCCTCAAACCAGAGCCTACCATACATATGACCATGCATACAAATCAGGAGCAGAAGTAGGCCATTCAGCCCCTCGAGCTTGCAATCCCATTCATTAAGATCGTAGCTGATATGTTTGGTATTTCGAGTTATACATTCCCATCCGCCCCCCAATAACCTTTGATTCCCTTGCCTTGCCAAAATCTACCCATCTCCGCCTTAAAAATATTCAATGACCCTGCTTGCACTTCCTCCTGAGGCCCTGCCGTGGTACAGGAGCTTAGGGGAGGTGAAACGGCTTCATGAGATACGGGGGCATAATATCAAAGTTACAGGGCCATTTTGAAAGTTTTATTTCTTTGGCCCTAAGGTTGTTATAAATGTTGTCTCCGGCCTTGTCATTCACTCAGTTTACAATCCATCTCTCATGTTGACACAGCCTTATCCCTCCTATTCAGCAGTTCCATTTGGCAACCTAATATCTGGGCCTGACTCAAAGGTGCAAATATAAGACACTCTTGCTGCAAGGTTTGGATACCAGAGTTGCACATTAGAATCCCTAAAGTGCAGAAGGAGGCCGTTGGGCCCATCAAGTCGGCACTGACAACAATCCAACCCAGGCCCTGTTCCCATAACCCCACATATTTACCCCACTAATTCCTCTGACCCGGGTTCATATTCTAACATCCCGGGACACTAAGGGTCAATTTAGCACCTAACTCACACGTCTTTGGACTGTGGGAGGAAACCGCAGCACCTGGAGGAAACCCACGCAGACATGGGGAGAACGTGCAAACTCCACACAGTTACCCAAGTCGGAATTGAACCCGGGTCCCTGGCACTGTGAGGCAGTGATGCTAACCACTGTGCCACTGTGCTGACTTTGTGCATGCTTTTCCAACCCACTGTAAGGCAGAGCTGATAAATGCACCGGTGGTAACAAGGACATGGCAACATAAAGAAGGTGCTTACTTCTTGAACAGGTCAAAGACCAACCCTACCTTTTCAAGGAAAACTAAGGCTTGGGCAATAAATGCAAGCCATGTTCATATTGTAACAATGAGGATTTTTTTTAAATTCCAGAATCCTTCCTATGGAACAGAAAACAACATAACGCATTACACAATCCCTGAGTAAACATCCCAGTCTTAGTTCTCCCTTGACCAACCTTAACATACTATTGAGTATTAGGTCAGTCCTCACTGCAGGCTTCACAATTGATTCAGAATACCGGTACCTGATCCTGCCTCCTTTGTGTAACTTCATAGAGTCATAGAATTCTACAGTGCAGAAAGAGACCATTGGCCCGTTGAGCCTGCACCAACAACAATCCCACCCAGACCCTACCCATGTAACCCCCACGTATTCACCTTACTATCCCCTAACACTAAGGGGCAATTTAGCATGGCCAATCAACCTAATCCTCACATCTTTGGAGGAAACCGGAGCACCCAGAAGAAACCCACGCAGACGCGGGGAGAACATGCAAACTCCACACAAATTTGGCAAAGTTTATCCATTAGTGTCACAAGTAGGCTTACATTAACACTGCAATGAAGTTACTGTGAAAATCCCCCTAGTCACCACACTCTGGCGCCTGTTCGGGTACACTGAGGGAGAATTTAGCCTGGCCAATGCACCTAACCGGCACGTCTTTCAGACTGTGGGAGGAAACCAGAGCACCCGGAGGAAACCCACGTAGACACAGGGACAACGTGCAAACTCCACACAGACAGTAACCAGAATTGAACCTGGGTCCCAGACGCTGGGAGGCAGCAGTGCTAACCACTGTGCCACCGTGCCACTTGTGTGCAAGTTGACAGCTTGTCCTCCATCTCCTTCCCTGCTCATGGGCTGGTCAATCGAGCTACCCTCTCCCTCTGGGACGCAGGCCCTGTCAATGAACACTTGCTGCGTACACATTGATGCGCTATCAATAAGGCGAAAGACTACCGATATGCCAATATAAGTGTAGGCTATTATTCACAACAGAATCAGGAGCAGATCCCAACAAATAACCAACCTGGACTGAACAAGGGGGAGGAGACAGCCACCTTTATACTAGGTGCTGAGGGGAGGAACCAAACTGGAAGGGGATGTGTCCAGGTATGACAAGCACACACAACGGTGGTCCATATAGGACAAAGGCACAACTGAGGTCCACCACACACATGAATTCCGTTATCCCAATTTCTCAGTGGTGAATGTCCACCAGATTTACCCGCAGGAGGGTAGTTGCAGCTACTGCTCTCTCCGCTGATGAAGGGACGCAGCTTCAACGATCAGTCCAAAAAGCCTGTTAGTATGCCAGTCCCCTCTTCAACCCAGAGGCTGCCAGTGTCTTCATCCCAAACACATGATATACGAACCTAACCATCCCCCACCTCCACACCTAACCGTGACAAAATGCTCAAAAACCCGAAATCACAAGAGAAGCGTTTCCAGGTATGTTACACTCTAATATTAAATTCAGGTTTAAGGATGGCATGGTGGCACAGTGGTTAGCGTGTTGCCTCATAGCACCAGGGACCTGGGTTCGATTCCCAGTTCATAAGATATAGGAGCAGAATTAGGCCATTCAGCCCATTGAGTCCGCTCCGCCATTCGATCATGGCTGATATGCTCCTGATCCCCATTTTCCTGCCTTCTCCCCATAACCCTTCAACCCATTACCAATTAAAAATCTGTCTAACTCCTCCTTAAATTTACTCACTGTCCCAGCATCCACCGCACTTTGGGGTAGCGAATTCCACAGATTCACAACCTTTTAGAAGAAGTAGTTTCTCCTCAACTCTGTTTTAAATTTGCTACCCCTTATCCTAAGACCTCTCGTCCTAGAATGCTCCACAAGAGGAAGCATCCGCTCCACGTCTACTTTATCCATACCTTTTATCATCTTGTATACCTCAATTTAATCTCCCCTCATTCTTCTCAATTCCAGAGAGTATAGGCCTAAACTGTTCAATCTCTCTTCACATGACAAGCCCAAAGCTTTCCAAAGCTTTATCCAATTCTAGACCAAGATTAATTCTGAAGTTGGGATCATTCGAATTCCGGATTCCTACCCAATTTTTTAAATTCCAGTCGTCGTGAGCAGATGTCTTTTGAAAGTCTCAGGTGACCCTCAATTCAATCTCTATTCATATGACTAAATCCCTCATCTCGGGAATCAATCTGGTTAGGTGCATTGGTATTGCTAAATTCTCCCTCAGTGTAGCCAAACAGGCACCGGACTGTGGCGACTAGGGGATTTTCACAGTCACTTCACTGCAGTGTTAATGTAAGCCGACTTGTGACTAATAATAAATAGACTTAGATGACAAGGTGCCAATTCTTGTTTAGGACACAGATTAGTGCCACTGACTATGCAAAGATGATGTAGGTCACAAATTGTGCTTCTCTCTTATCAACTAATTTTGGAACAATCGGTTCAGTTTCGAGATCTTCCGTGATATCAGAACATTGAGTTCAGCACAAACCCTGTTATTTCCAAAAGTATTAGGAAATAGACCAAGTTTCACTGAACGCTGTGTTCTTCAATCATGTTTTGAATGCAAAATTAACCAATTTGTAATTACTCATTCTGGGGATGTGGGCATCCCTTGTGCCATCCAGCATTTATTGCCCACCTCCAGCTGCCCCTGGGTAAGATGGCGATGATGAGCCACCTTCTTAAACTGCTGTGGTCCACAAGGCGAAGGCCATTCCACAATTGGAGTGCCATGATTTTGAATGAGCAACCACGAAGGGATGATATATAGCCAAATCAGGGTGCGGTAAGGCATAAAGGGTACCTTGAGGTATCGGTGCGCTCATGCACTTGCCGACCTTGTTGTTCTAGGTGTTGGAGGTTGCGGGTTTGTGTATCCACCCACCTCCCCCCCACCCGCACCATACTCCACACCCGCTCTGCCACCAACCAGCAATACCGCCTGGCCTTGTCTCACTAGACTGCCAACAGACCACCTTCCAGAGAAATACACGTGCAGGATGTGTTATGGAGATCTTGTGGCCCAGTGGGAGACTCCCTGCCTCTGATAAAGAAGCTCCAGGTTCAAGTTCCACCCCAGGAATTGATGGCCAAAGAAGGTGCTTTCGTAACCAGATCAAACAGATTGAGTGTCAACCTGCAAAATCCTTCCAAACACACCAATGGCTGGCGATAAGAGCAGGAGAGACTCCTGGCCAGTCTTGCTTGATGTGGAGTGGCACCCCTCAAGCTAGAAGCCCCGGTGATAGACTAGTGACCTGTTCCGGGAATAACTAGCTCTGGAAACAGCACAAGGTGCTGGAAGAGAAAAAGGGAGTGTTCTAGCCCTCAGATCACAAGATTACTGATTCAACAATAAAAGTAAGCTCCTATTCAGAGGGTATTTGAGGGGCAATTAAGAAAATGACCTGTGAAGTTGAATTCAATGGTGTAGACCTGATGTTTGTAACAACTCCATTGTGACTTTTTTTTTGTTATCTGCTGTAGTTTTTAATTTCTTTAAACCGATATTAATATGGATAATCATTCCTCTGGATTGTTACACAATCGATCCCAGGTACTGGTCTAACACATCACACCCAAGATTTACTGCAGTTCCCTAAGCCAGGCTATCAAACTGGGTGCACTACATAAAATTATTCACTTCAAATATATTTTATATATACCACCGAGAAAAAAAATACCAAATATTTAATCTGACACTCGAAAGCTAACTAACGAGCAAATAAAAAGTGCGCAACTTTGCGTTTGATAAGGTCCCCCATGGTCGGCTTATGATGAAAGTGAGGAGGTGTGGGATAGACGGAAAGTTGGCAGATTGGATAGGTAACTGGCTGTCTGATCGAAGACAGAGGGTGGTGGTGGATGGAAAATTTTCGGACTGGAGGCAGGTTGCTAGCGGAGTGCCACAGGGATCAGTGCTTGGTCCTCTGCTCTTTGTGATTTTTATTAATGACTTAGAGGAGGGGCTGAAGGGTGGATCAGTAAATTTGCTGATGACACCAAGATTGGTGGAGTAGTGGATGAGGTGGAGGGCTGTTGTAGGCTGCAAAGAGACATAGATAGGATGCAAAGCTGGGCTGAAAAATGGCAAATGGAGTTTAACCCTGATAAATGTGAGGTGATTCATTTTGGTAGGACTAATTTAAATGTGGATTACAGGGTCAAAGGTAGGGTTCTGAAGACTGTGGAGGAACAGAGAGATCTTGGGGTCCATATCCACAGATCTCTAAAGGTTGCCACTCAAGTGGATAGAGCTGTGAAGAAGGCCTATAGTGTGTTAGCTTTTATTAACAGGGCGTTGGAGTTTAAGAGCCGTGGGGTTATGCTGCAACTGTACAGGATCTTGGTGAGACCACATTTGGAATATTGTGTGCAGTTCTGGTCACATCACTATAAGAAGGATGTGGAAGCGCTGGAAAGAGTGCAGAGGAGATTTACCAGGATGCTGCCTGGTTTGGAGGGTAGGTCTTATGAGGAAAGGTTGAGGGAGCTCGGGCTGTTCTCTCTGGAGCGGAGGAGGCTGAGGGGAGACTTAATAGAGGTTTATAAAATGATGAAGGGGATAGATAGAGTGAACGTTCAAAGACTATTTCCTCGGGTGGATGGAGCTATTACAAGGGGGCATAACTATAGGGTTCGTGGTGGGAGATAAAGGAAGGATATCAGAGGTAGGTTCTTTACACAGAGAGTGGTTGGGGTGTGGAATGGACTGCCTGCAGTGATAGCGGAGTCAGACACTTTAGGAACATTTAAGCGGTTATTGGATAGGCACATGGAGCACACCAGGATGATAGGGAGTGGGATAGCTTGATCTTGGTTTCAGATAAAGCTCGGCACAACATCGTGGGCCGAAGGGCCTGTTCTGTGCTGTACTGTTCTATGTTCTATGTTCTAACACACAAATCTCCCTGAAGTATATAGCTTATGATGTGGAGATGCCGGCGTTGGACTGGGGTGAACACAGTAAGAGTTTTAACAACACCAGGTTAAAGTCCAACAGGTTTATTTGGTTGCAAATACCATTAGCTTTCGGAGCGCTGCTCCTTCGTCAGATGGAGTGGATATCTGCTCTCAAACAGTGCACAGAGACACAAAATCAAGTTACAGAATACCGATTCGAATGCGAATCCCGACAACCAACCAGATCTTAAAGATACAGACAATGTGAGTGGAGGGAGCATTAAGCACAGGTTACCCCACCCACATTGTCTGTATCTTTAAGATCTGGTTGGTTGTCGGGATTCGCATCCTAATCAGTATTCTGTAACTTGATTTTGTGTCTCTGTGCACTGTTTGAGAGCAGATATCCACTCCATCTGACGAAGGAGCAGCGCTCCGAAAGCTAATGGCATTTGCTACCAAATAAACCTGTTGGACTTTAACCTGGTGTTGTTAAAACTCTTACTGGATACAGCTTATAACAGGCTTATAATCAATTACATTGTGTTAAGTGTTACGACTGGGGTCATTTCTGCCTATGAACCAAAGGGTTTAATCCTAGAAGAATCCTAGAATCCCTGCAGTGCAAAAGGAGGCCATTCGGCCCATCGAGCCTGCACTGACAACAACCCCATCCAGGCCCTATCCCCGTAACCCCAGGTATTTAGTTTGCTAAGCCCCCTGACGCTAAGGGGCAATTCAGCATGGCCAATCCACCTAACCCGCACATCTTTGGACTGTGGGAGGAAACCGGAGCATCCGGAGGAAACCCACACAGACACGAGGAGAATGTACAGACTCCACACAGACAGTGACCCGAGACCAGAATTGAATTCGGGTCCCTAGCGCTGTGAGGCAGCAGTGCTGACCACTGTGCCTACCGCGGCGCTCCCAAGTTCGAGCTCCACCCCAGACCTCAGTATAATACTCAGGGAGTGCTGCGTTTCAGATATTATGTTAAACCGAGATCCAACCTGGCACTTCAGGTGGATGCAAAAGACCCAGTGACGTGACCTGAATAAGAGGAGGGAGTTTGTGTTCAATTTCTCTCACTAAAAGCGGATTAACTGGCCATTCATTTCAGACGCTGCTTGTGGGACTTTGCTTTGTGCGGTTGGTTGCTGTTTACCGACATAGCAACAGGCAGTGCTTTGCAAGAGTAATTATAACAACAACAACCTGCATTTCTATAGCTCCACATTCCCATCTGTGAAGGGCTTTGAAACATGTGCTGGAATTTTGCCGGCACGCCCGCCCGGAATCGCCCCGCAGAACGGCATTCTCCGTTGGCCTTGGGCAGGGTCCTACGAGCCTCGGGAGGGCAAGGCGGTAAAACTCCGGCAATGGTGCTTGAAAAATGAAGGCCCTTTCCACACATTCCAGGAATGTTACCCCCTTTTCCCACCCCAGAATCAAGGGGTGCAGAACGCAATTCTCCATTGGCCTCAGGCGGGATTTTACGAGCGAGATTGTACAATACCGGCATTCTGAATGTCCAAATATGGTCTCCTCGCTGCAATTCTGGGGTCACATGACCATTGAAATAATGCCTGAAAAATATATTTCTGAATCATTTTCTGATCTGTAGCAATCACGGGCTGCATTTTACAGAGGGAGAAAATCATCCAGCACCCAACAGGCCATAACGCAGCCCCTGCCCTGCCTCTATAACACACTGGGGGTGGGCGACACTAACCCGAGAGTGGGACTTTCGCTCCTTACTGGGAGGAGGTCTGGCCCTCAGGTGCTGCTGACTAATCAGATTGGTCAGCAGGTCCAGCAGTCCCGGCAGGGCCAGAGCTCAGTCATGGGCAGCACTGGGAACGGATCAGGATGGAGAACTGGCTGCCACAGAAAAGAAAGTCCCAGACTTTCAGGACAAGGAGGGATCCAGTAGCCCAGGGAAGGGGGTTGGAGGATCATAGAATCCCGACAGTGCAGAAGGAGGCCATTCGGCCCATCGAGCTTGCACCGACCATAATCCTACCCAGGCCCTATTCCCGTAACCCCACATATTTACCCTGCTAATTCTCCTGACACTAGGTTGGGGGTTGCGCTTTTGGAGGGCAGGCGATGAGGAAGGGAGGAGGGGTGGGGTGGCATCTTTGGGAGTGTTGCCCCCGGTGCACACTGGGTACCCCCAATGCACACTGGGTACCCCCAGTGCACACTGGGTGGCCCCAGTGCACACTGGGTGGCCCCAGTGCACACTGGGTACCCCCAGTGCACACTGGGTGGCCCCAATGCACACTGGGTGGCCCCAATGCACACTGGGTACCCCCTGAATGAGGTGCCCCCTTCCCTCCACAGTTCCTATCTGTTGTTTCTCATCGAGGACATTAAAAGCGGTCTACCCACTCCCGCCCATGTCAAACAGGCAGTGGATTATCCCAGTCAATAGATTTGCTAACAAGCCT
Organism: Mustelus asterias; assembly: GCF_964213995.1. Lineage (NCBI taxonomy): Eukaryota > Metazoa > Chordata > Chondrichthyes > Carcharhiniformes > Triakidae > Mustelus > Mustelus asterias. The sequence continues at coordinate 86,648,662 of NC_135815.1, read as the reverse complement.
AATTGACCATTAATTATTCATTTCAATGTGATGATGGTGGGGTCGGGGGAGGTGAGGGGGCTGCTGATTGCAGTCTATTCGCTGGGTCAGCTCCAGGCTGGGCAGGAACGCAGTGGGCTAGCAACACTATATATATAGATATATATTACATACCCTCCCTCACCCTCAGCCCCTCCCCATCTCCAACCTCTCTTTCTCCTCCGGAGATTTTTGATCATCCTACTGCCTCCCAAATCCGTGCCCATCTTTTCGGGAATTCCGATGTTTGAGTCGCTCCCGTCAGGCACAGCACTGAAACGGCTCTAATGAAATGCACAAATGGGCACCTTATGTGACAGTGACAAACTACCCCTTCTCATCCGCCTCAGCCTGTCTCCACCCTGGGACACAGTTGGGCACACCACCCTGCTTCAGTGTCCCCCCAGTGTTGCCCAGCTGGGTGGGACTGCACTCGCCTACATCCATTCTTATCTATCCCAAGAGTAGCCAGACAATCACCTGTAATAGCTCCTCTTCCCCTTCCTGCACAGTCACCTCTGCTTTCTGCCCAAGGATCTATTGTGGGCCTCCTCCTGTTTCTTATTCTTTTTGTTTAGTGCTGACGAGGCCATTCGGCCCATTGAGTCTGCACCGGCTCTCCAAAAGTATCTTATCCAGGCCCTTCCCCCCATCCTACCCCCGTAACCCCACACATTTACCATGGCTAATCCCCCCAACCTACACATCCTGCGATACTAAGGGGGAATTTAGCATGACCAATCCACCTAACCGGCACATCTTCGGGGTGTAGGAGGAAACTGGAGCACCCGGAGGAAACCCACGCAGACATGGTGAGAATGTGCAGACTCCGCACAGACAGTGACCCGAGTCCAGAATTGAACCCGGGTCCCTGGCGCTGTGAGGCAGCAGTGCTAACCACAGCGCCACCGTGATGCCCATATCTACATGCTGCCCCTCGATGGCATCATTTGAAAACACAGCATCGATTTCCACATGTTCACGAAAAACCCCCAGCTCCAACTCACCAGCACCCACTTTCCACTCCTCCACTGTCTGAAACTTGTCCAGGCTGCAAATAGAATCATAAAATCCCTACAGTGCCCATCGAGTCTGCACCGACCACAATCCCACCCACTCCCTATTCCCGTAACCCCACATATTTACCCTAGCTAATCCCCTGATATCAAGGTCAATTTAGCATGGCCAGTCTACCTAACCTGCACATCTTTGGACTGTGGGAGGAAACCAGAGCACCCGGAGGAAACCCACGCAGACACAGGGAGAATGTGCAGACTCTGCAGAGACAGTGACCCGAGGCCGGAATTGAACCAGGGTCCCTGGCGCTGCGAGGCAGCAGTGCTAACCACCATGCCACCAATATCTGTATTAGATGAGGAGGAATTTCCTCAACTAAATATTGGGGAGACTGAAATCTGTCGTCTCCACAGCAAACTCTGTTCCCTAGCCACTGAATCCAACCCACACTCTCTGAGGCTGAACCAGACTGTCTGCAACCCCGGTGTCATATCAGATTTTGAGATCAGCCCCCAATCACATATCCGCACCATCACTAAGAAGTTAAAAGTTTATTTATTAGTGTCACAAGTAGGCTTACATTAACACCGCAATGAAGTTACTGTGAAAATCCCCTAGTTGCCACACTCCGGTACCTGTGTGGTTACGCTGAGGGAGAATTTAGCATGGCCAACACACCTAACCAGCATGTCTTTCGGACTGAGGGAGGAAACCGGAGCACCCGGAGGAAACCCATGCAGACACGGGGAGAATGTGCAGACTCCATACAGACATAAAACCACCCCTTCCCACCTCCATAATATCACCCAGCTCTGTCCTTGCCTTAACTCACCTGTACTGAAACCTTCATTCGCATCCTTGTCACCTCTAGACTTGAATATTACTGCGCAATCCTGGCTGGCTTCCCACAATCTACCCTCTGTAAATCTGACATCATCTAAAACTCTGCTATCCATACCCCCCCCACGGGGTGGCACGGTGGGGCAGTGGTTAGCACTGCAGCCTCACAAGCCAGGGATCCTGGTTCAATTCCGGCCTTGGGTCTGTGTGGAGTTTGCTCTTTCTCCCCGTGTCTGCGTGGGTTTCCTCCCACATCCCAAACATGTGCGGGTTAGGTTGATTGGCCATGCTAAATTGACCCTAGTGTCAGGGGGATTAGCTGGGTAAATGTGTGGCATTACAGGAGTAGGGCCTGGGTAGGATTGTGATCGGTACAGACAGGATGGGCCAAATGGCCTCCTGCAGTACTGTAGGGGTTCTATGATTTTATGAACTCACAGCAAGTCCTTTCCGCCTGTGGTCAATGACCTATTTTACAGCCTGGTTAAGAAATGCCTTAATTTTAGAATTCTATCCTCATCGCTCCATGGGCTTGTCCTTCCCCACCAGGGTCATCTCTTCTGACCCTGAACCCTCGGAGACATTTTTCTTCCTCCAAGTCTGATTTCTTGAGGATCACCGATTTTAATTACTCCCCCGTCAGTAGCAACTTTTTTATTCTTTCACAGGACATGGGCGTCGCTGGCTAGACCAGCATTTTGTTGCCCTTCCCTAATTGCCCTTGAGAAGTTGGCGGTGAGCTGTCTTCTTGAACCGCTGCAGTCCATGAGGGGGTAGGTGCATCCACTAGGGTGGGAGTTCCAGGACATTGACCCAGCAACGGCGAAGGAACTGCCGATATATTTCCAAGTCAGGATGACGTATGGCTTGGAAGGGAAGATACAGGTGGTGGTTTTTCCGCGTATCCGCGGCCCCTGTCCCTCAGGTGGAGGTCACGGGTTTGGAAGGTGTCTTTAGCTGAAAAGCTACTGAGTGCTGGAATTCCCTCCTTGAACCTCTGTGTCTCTCTCTCTCTACCTCTCCTTCCCCTTTTAGGATGCTCCTTAAAACCTCATTGACTATGTTTTTAGTCACCTGCCCTCATATTTCCTTATAGACCCGGGCTGGAATTTTTCCGCTCCGCCTACCACAGGAATCGGAGCGGGCGAGGGACGGACAATGGGAAGGTCCGTTGACCTCCGGCGGGATTTTACAGTTTCGGGACGAGAGAGGCCATAAAACCCCACCCTCTGTGTCAGATTTTGTTTGACAAACTCCTGTGAAACGTCTTGAAGCATTTTACGAGTATAAATACAAGTGGTTGCTGCTACTTCTTTTTCTTGAACTATATGTTGCCTCAGTACACACACACACACACACTCACATATACTCTTAACGTGCCTGTCACGGGCTCTTACCTTCCAGCAGTCAGGGTGGCAATTAATTCTTCCTTCTCGGCCATTTGCCGCTTCATTGTATTAAGTTGCTCTTGAAGCTGGAAGATTAATCTGGTAGTTATAAAGATAGACTGGTGTACCTTTCACAGTTTAATAACAAACTCCTGTATCGTGACTATAAAACTCAGCTGTAACCCAAGGTTGGATCACGATAGCCATGATTGTAAAAGCAAACTAGTTTTTTTATTGGTGTCACAAGTAGGCTTACATTGACACTGCAGTGAAGTTACTGTGAAAATCCCCTAGTCGCTACACTCCGGCACCGGTTCGGGTACACTGAGGGAGAATTTAGCATGGCCAATGCACCTAACCAGTCTTTCTGATTGTGGGAGGAAACGCATGCAGGTACGGGGAGAACATGCAGACTCCACACAGAGAGTGACCCAAGCCAGGAATTGAACCCGGGTCCCTGGCACTATGAGACAGTAGTGCTAACCACTGTGCCATCTATAGAGTGGCCACAGCATCTATCCCCTATCCCTGTAAACCCACATATTTACCCTGTTAATCCCCTTGACACTAAGGGACAATTTAGCACGACCAATGCACCTAACCAGCACGTCTTTTGGACTGTGGGAGAAAACCGGAGCACCTGGAGGAAACCCACGCAAACACAGGGAAAATGTGAAAACTCCGCACAGACAGTGATCCAAGCTGGGAATCGAACCCGGGTCCCTGGCACTGTGAGGCGGCAGTGCTAACCACCGTGCCACCGTGCCACCCTAAGTTTGATTTGTGAGCAATAATAACTGTTCTACTAGCCACAATGTGAGGAATGGTCTCACTACACTTGAAAGAGACTGGGATATTCCTGATTCGCCTGCAATAGCACCAGAATATTTCTTGTTCATATTGAAATTAAAATAAAAGCTTGTAATGATATGCTAGCTTGGGGGCAGAGACAAGTGCTCATTAAGTAGTTTGCAGCTTATTAAAGCATAATTACCTTAAATATTTAATTCCCTCTAAATATTGTGTGATGCATCTTTCACTTCTCAAGTTTATTTTGCAAGGAACATTATTCCTCCCACCAGTTCAGTGATGAGAATCCTCCTTTTAAATCGAGCAGACTATTCAAATAGTGCGTTACACAACTGCATATACTTAAACTGTTGAGGATTAACCTGCCCAGTCAGGTGAACTGGTTAATGTTCCAGAAACAACAGCACATATTGCAAACACATCGAGCTAGATTAAGCATTAACACTCATTCTAACACCAACCAAAATAAGTTCTCCTGAAAACTATCCCCCGTACATAGCGGGTAAATCACACCACACTTTCTTGAACTATTATTTAATGCAGTTATTGGTTCACTTCATGCCAATGGTATGTGGTAAGAATAGGAGAGATTCACGGTCAGCCATGTGATGGGAAGAACTTTGGAGCCCCTACCATGACTATCCATGCCTGCAGACTATAACATGCATGCAAAACGTGTACGTTTCCACAGCAACTCAGACTCCCTGAGTGAGCAGCAACCTAACACCACCTTATTCTTTTGTCTGCTACGTCATATCCAAGTCAATACCTTGTCTCCAGTTTAACATATTCTCATTTTATTTCAGTTCCTTATTTGTAATCATGTTGAGTGACACAGGGGTTAGCACTGCTGCCTCACAGCGCCAGGGACCTGGGTTCGATTCCCGGCTTGGGTCACTGTCTATGCAGAGTTTGCACGTTCCCCCCGTCTCTGTGCGGGTTTCCTCCGAGTGCTCCGGTTTCATCCCACAGTCCGAAAGACATGCTGGTTAGGTGCATTGGCCATGCTAAATTCTCCCTCAGTGTACCCAAACAGGTGCCGGAGTGTGGCGACTGTGGGATTTTCACAGTAACTTCATTGTAGTGTTAATGCAAGCCTACTTGTGACACTAATAAATAAACTTAACTGAATGCTTTCTGAAAGTCCATGTAACATTTCTAGGTACTCTACTATGCTTGTTACTTCTTCAAAATCTGTAAACTAGGTTTGTCACACATGATTTAACCTTTACAAATCCATGTTGGCTTTTTCTGATCAGTTTGCCCAAGCGCTCAATCTGTTCCTAAGAACAGTAACTTCCCTACGATTGACAAATGCTCCAGTTTATCTCTCCACCCTTCTTATATAATAGACTGACGTTGACAGTTTTCCAATCCAAGCAAAGGTTCCTGAATGAGAAAAGCTTTGGAAGACCCTGAGTAATGCATCACCAATTTGCTCCCATATCGGTGGCACAGTGGTTAGCGCTGCTGCCTCACAGCGCCAGGGACCCGGGTTCAATTCCAGCCTCGGGTCACTGTCTGAGTGGAGTCTGTACATTCTCCCCGTGCCTGCGCGGGTTTCCTTCGGGTGCTCCGGTTTCCTCCCACAGTCCAAAGATGTGCGGGTTAGGTGGATTGGCCGTGCTAAATTGACCCTAGTGTCAGGGTAAATGTGTGGGGTTACAGGAATAGGGCCTGGGTGGGATTGTGATCGGTACATACTTGATAGGCCGAATGGCCTCCTTGTGATTTTTATTAATGACTTAGAGGAGGGGGCTGAAGGGTGGATCAGTAAATTTGCTGATGACACCAAGATTGGTGGAGTAGTGGATGAGGTGGAGGGCTGTTGTAGGCTGCAAAGAGACATAGATAGGATGCAAAGCTGGGCTGAAAAATGGCAAATGGAGTTTAACCCTGATAAATGTGAGGTGATTCATTTTGGTAGGACTAATTTAAATGTGGATTACAGGGTCAAAGGTAGGATTCTGAAGACTGTGGAGGAACAGAGAGATCTTGGGGTCCATATCTACAGATCTCTAAAGGTTGCCACTCAAGTGGATAGAGCTGTGAAGAAGGCCTATAGTGTGTTAGCTTTTATTAACAGGGCGTTGGAGTTTAAGAGCCGTGGGGTTATGCTGCAACTGTACAGGACCTTGGTGAGACCACATTTGGAATATTGTGTGCAGTTCTGGTCACATCACTATAAGAAGGATGTGGAAGCGCTGGAAAGAGTGCAGAGGAGATTTACCAGGATGCTGCCTGGTTTGGAGGGTAGTCTTATGAGGAAAGGTTGAGGGAGCTAGGGCTGTTCTCTCTGGAGCAGAGGAGGCTGAGGGGAGACTTAATAGAGGTTTATAAAATGATGAAGGGGATAGATAGAGTGAACGTTCAAAGACTATTTCCTCGGGTGGATGGAGCTATTACAAGGGGGCATAACTATAGGGTTCGTGGTGGGAGATATAGGAAGGATATCAGAGGTAGGTTCTTTACACAGAGAGTGGTTGGGGTGTGGAATGGACTGCCTGCAGTGATAGTGGAGTCAGACACTTTAGGAACATTTAAGCGGTTATTGGATAGGCACATGGAGCACACCAGGATGATAGGGAGTGGGATAGCTTGATCTTGGTTTCAGATAAAGCTCGGCACAACATCGTGGGCCGAAGGGCCTATTCTGTGCTGTACTGTTCTATGTTCTATGTACTGTAAGGGTTCTATGATTATAATATGCTAAGGTGGGAGGGATGTAGAACAGGCCATCAGTTCATCTTCACAATTTCTAGATCTATCCCTTAGAGTCTCAATATTCCTTTCTGAATGGAACAATCAAGTATCTTTATTTTTGACATCCTTTTTTCAATTATGACATTAAGCTTAGTTATTATGAATTTTTCATCTTATTTATCGATAAATCTCTTTCCCTATCTCATGCCCACCATGTCAATCTGCAATATACCCCCAATAGGAGGTGGTGGCATAGTGGTATTGTCACTGGACTAGTAATCCAGGGCAGGATCTGGGGACTAGGATTCAAATCCTACTATGGCTGATGGTGAAATTTGAATTCAATATAAAGTCTACTGATGTTGACTGTTGTAAAAACGCATCTGCTTCACTAACGCCCTTTAGCAGAAGAAAATTCTCCTTCCTCCCCTTGTTCTGACCACCATGTGACTCCAGTTTCACAGCAACATGATTAACTCTTAAATAGAAGACAATTAGGGATGGGCAATAAATGCTGGCCCAGCCAGTGATGCCCACATCCTCATAGAATCATAGAATCCTACAGTGCAGAAGGAGGCCATTCAACCCATTGAGTTTGCACTGACCACAATTCCACCCAGGCCCTATCCCTTACAACCCCGTGCATTTACCCTAGCTAGTCCCCCTGACACTAAGGGGCAATTTGGCATGGCCAATCCACCTAACCCGCACATCTTTGGACTGTGGGAGGAAACCGGAGCACCCGGAGGAAACCCACACAGACATGGGGAGAATGTGCAATCTCCACACAGACAGTGCCCAAGCCAGGAATCGAACCTGGGTCCCTCACTGTGCCACCCCATGTGAATGATTTTTTTTAAATAGTTCCCTCTTACTCCTTAACACAGGTTCAAACAGGTCCAGCATCAATGGTGAAAGGCATAGACCTGAAATGTTAACTCTGTTTCTCTCTCCACACATGCTGTCAGACTTGCTGTTTTAGTTCAGGTTACCAGCAATATTTTGCTTTTGCAAGGAGATTCAGCCATGATATGTTCTGGATCTGCTGTGGAGGCTCTGGTTAAAATATATGCTCTTTTGTCCAAGAAATTTGAACTATTACTCTTTTTATGCTATCTTTCCAGTATCCAGCTGTACTTCCATCCTGTTCAGGTGTCCCTTATCCTAAAACTACTCCCAATATCCCAGGAGTCTCAAACCTTTCCACCTACAGAGCAACTCTCCAAATAGACATTTAACTCCCCATATTCCCAACCCTGCAATGACCCATTGGCACTGAGGGCCAACCTCATGGACTCTATCATTCAATCCTACTCTTTTACACTATTTCCTCATTGCTAAAATGTCCCCAATTCTATTCCTTCCTATGCCAGTGGTCCCAACATATACCATGTGAGACTTCTGGAGTCGGTTACACCATACACAGCATGGTAGCACAGTGATTAGCACTGCTGCTTCACAGCTCCAGGGACCTGGGTTCGATTCCCGGCTTGGGTCACTGTCTGTGTGGAGTTTGCACATTCTCCTCGTGTCTGCGTGGGTTTCCTCCGGGTGCACCGCTTTCCTCCCACAGTCCAAAGATGTGCGGGTTAGGTTGATTGGCCATGCTAAAAAAAATTGCCCCTTAGTGTCCTGAGATGCGTAGGTTAGGGGGATTAGCGGGTAAGTATGTAGGGATATGGGGTAGCGCCTGGGTGGGATTGTGGTCGGTGCAGACTCGATGGGCCAAATGGCCTCTTTCTGCACTGTAGAGTTTCTATGTTCTATATTGACTCATCACTGTTTAATTGCAAGGTTTCTTTGCACATAAGATATGACTGTTAATCCAGAAACTCAGCTAATGTTTTGGGCACCTGGGTTCGAATCCCGTCATGGCAAATGGTGGAATTTTAATTCAATTTTTTAAAAATCTGGAATTAAGAATCTACTGATGACCATTGTCGATTGTCGGAAAAACCAATCCGGTTCACTAATATCCTTTAGGGAAGGAAATCTGCGTCCTTACCTGGTCTGGTCTACATGTGACTCCAGAGCCACAGTAATGTGGTTGACTCTCAACTATCCTCTGAAATGGCCTAGCAAGGCACTCAGTTCAAGGGCAACTAGAGATGGGCAATAAAAGCTGACCAGCCAGGGACATTCATCTCCCACGAATGAATAAAAAGAAAATGCCATTGACAAGGCCAAATATGTTACCCTTGCCTGAAAAAGTAGTGGTGGACCTTTTCAAGCTGTTTAGCACAATATGATGACTTGGCTGGGTAACTTTAGAGAGCGCAGTTTATAATCAATCACGCATGATTGGGGCTGAAGTCACACATAGATCAGACCAGGCAAAGGCAAGGTTACCTTAGCTACACTCAAATACATATTTAATTGGCTACAAAACACTTTTGGTAAGGAGTTGTCCTCAACCGAGTGTTAGGAGACTGGCACATTCCAAGGTCCAGGATTTGAATATAGGGATAGGGATGTTTTGCTGAAATTGTATAGGGCGTTGGTGAGGCCACACCTGGAGTATTGTGTGCAGTTTTGGTGTCCTTATCTGAGGAAGGATGTCCTTGCTATAGAGGGTGCACAGCGAAGGTTTACCAGGCTGATTCCTGGGATGGCAGGTCTCTCATATGAGGAGAGACTAAGTCAGTTAGGATTATATTCACTGGAATTTAGAAGAGTGAGAGGGGATCTCATAGAAACTTATAAAATTCTAACAGGGTTAGAACATAGAACATAGAACATTACAGCACAGTACAGGCCCTTCGGCCCTCGATGTTGCGCCGACCTGTGAAACCAATCTAAAGCCCATCTAACCTACACTATTCCAATATCATCCATATGTTTATCTAATGACCATTTAAATGCCCTTAATGTTGGCGAGTCCACTACTGTTGCAGGCAGGGCATTCCACGCCCTTACTACTCTCTGAGTAAAGAACCTACCTCTGACATCTGTCCTATATCTATCACCCCTCAATTTAAAGCTATGTCCCCTCGTGCTAGCCATCACCATCCGAGGAAAAAGACTCTCACTGTCCACCCTATCTAATCCTCTGATCATCTTGTATGCCTCTATTAAGTCACCGCTTAACCTTCTTCTCTCTAGCGAAAACAGCCTCAAGTCCCTCAGCCTTTCCTCGTAAGACCTTCCCACCATACCAAGCAACATCCTGGTAAATCTCCTCTGCACTCTGTCCAATGCTTCCACATCCTTCCTATAATGCGGCGACCAGAACTGTACGCAATACTCCAAGTGCGGCCGCACCAGAGTTTTGTACAGCTGCAACATGACCTCCTGGCTCCGAAACTCAATCCCTCTACTAATAAAAGCTAACATACCATATGCCTTCTTAACAACCATGTTTCTATGTTCTATGTTCTATGTTCTAACCCTATCAACGTGGGTGCCAACTTTCAGGAATCTATGCACATGGACACCGAGATCTCTCTGCTCATCCACACTGCCAAGTATCTTACCATTAGCCCAGTACTCTGTATTCCTGTTACTCCTTCCAAAGTGAATCACCTCACACTTTTCCGCATTAAACTCCATTTGCCACTTCTCAGCCCAGCTCTGCAGCTTATCTATGTCCCTCTGTAACCTGCAACATCCTTCCGCACTGTCCACAACTCCACCGACTTTAGTGTCATCCGCAAATTTACTAATCCATCCTTCTACGCCCTCATCCAGGTCATTTATAAAAATGACAAACAGCAGTGGCCCCAAAACAGATCCTTGCGGTACACCACTAGTAACTGAACTCCAGGATGAACATTTCCCATCAACCACCACCCTCTGTCTTCTTACAGCTAGCCAATTTCTGATCCAAACCGCTAAATCACCCTCAATCCCATGCGTCTGTATTTTCTGCAATAGCTTACCATGGGGAACCTTATCAAATGCTTTACTGAAATCCATATACACCACATCAACTGCTTTACCCTCATCCACCTCTTTGGTCACCTTCTCAAAGAACTCAATAAGGTTTGTGAGGCACGACCTACCCTTCACAAAACCGTGTTGACTATCCCTAATCAAATTATTCCTTTCTAGATGATTATAAATCCTATCTCTTATAATCCTTTCCAAAACTTTGCCCACAACAGAAGTAAGGCTTACTGATCTATAATTGTCTCTACTCCCCTTCTTGAACAAGGGGACAACACTTGCTATCCTCCAGTCTTCTAGACAATGATGACATAAAGATCAAAGCCAAAGGCTCTGCAATCTCCTCCCTAGCCTCCCAGAGAATCCTAGGATAAATCCCATCCGGCCCCGGGGACTTATCTATTTTCACACTTTCCAGAATTGCTAACACCTCCTCCTTATGAACCTCAATCCCGTCTAGTCCAATAGCCTGTATCTCAGTATTCTCCTCGACAACATTGTCTTTTTCCTGTGTGAATACTGACGAAAAATATTCATTTAGCGCCTCTCCTATCTCTTCGGATTCCACGCACAACTTCCCACTACTGTCCTTGACTGGCAGAGTAGATTCAGAAAGAATGTTCCCAATGGTCATCCATTGGCATTGTCTACACTTCCCACTGCCTTGGCAAAGAAGCCAGCATAATCAAGGACCCCACACATCCTGAACATACCCTCTTCCACCTTCTTCCATCGGGAAAAAGATATAAAAGTCTGAGGTCACGTACCAACCGACTCAAAAACAGCTTCTTCCCTGCTGTCATCAGACTTTTGAATGGACCCCTACCTTACACTAAGTTGATCTTCCTCTACACCCTAGTTATGACTGTAACACTACATTCTGCACTCTCTCCTTTCTTTCCCTACGTATGATATGCTCTGTCTGTATAGCATGCAAGAAACAATACTTTTCACTGTATACTAATATATGTGACAATAATAAATCAAATAAAAAAGGGGAAATGCAGAACTAGGGGTCATAGCTTGAGGATAAGGAGTAAACCTTTTAGAACTGAGGTGAGCAGAAATTTCTTCACCCAGAGGGTGGTGAATGTGTGGAATGGTATGCGTTGTCTGTGTAGCATGCAAGTAACAAAGCTTTTCACTGTATACTAATACATATGATAATAATAAATCAAATCAAATCAAAAGGAATTCACCACCACAGAAAGTAATTGAGGCTAAAACGTTGTGTGATTTCAAGAAGAAATTAGATATAGCTCTTGGGGCTAAAGGGATCAAGGGTTATGGGGGGGAAGGGGGGGGATCAGAATATTGAATTTGATGATTAGCCATGATCAAAGTGAATGGCGGAGCAGGCTTGATGGGCTGAATGGCCTACTCCTGATTCTGGTTTCTATGTTTACTCACTGGGGGCAACTGCTGCAATGGGGAAGGTCGCTCTCCGAGGCCTTTCAGCCATAGTACAGCGGGGGCCTGGAAAATTCTTGGAACCCCTCGTGCTGCATACCTGACATTGAATGCACTTTGTGAAAATCAAGAATATTGAAATTAAGGCATCTCAGAGAGGAACAGGCTCTGCATCAGCGGAAGCTGAATTCTACTGCACTTTCTGTAGTTTTTCAATTTGAAGTATTTTTCCCCCAGGCTGTACAGGAAATCATAGAATCATAGAAACCCTACAGTGCAGAAGGAGGCCATTCGGCCCATCGAGTCTGCACCGACCACAATCCCACCCAGGCCCTACCCCCACATATTTACCCGCTAATCCCTCTAACCTACACATCTCAGGATTCTAAGGGGCAATTTTTAACCTGGCCAATCAAGCTAACCCGCACATCTTTGGACTTTCCATATACATTTCCATATACATTTGGAAATGTATATGGTAAATAATTAAGAGGATTACAACTCTACAGAGGCACCAAGGAGTGAAACGTGCTGAATGGAGACACGTTGAACTTTATGGCACTTTTGGTCATTTTCAAGCCAAAATGTTTTCTAATGTACTTTTACAGATTGTCTAAATAAAGTATATTTTTGAGGGGAAAAAACACTTGGACGTCCTGAGGGTATGAAATGGGCCAATCAGTGTCCGTTCTCTCCCTGCCTACTCAAGTGGATGTCAAGATCCTGTGGCACCAATTCGAAGACGACCAGGGCAGTACTGTCATAGACTTTTACAGCACAGCAAGAGGCCCTTCGGCCCATCCTGCCTGCACTGGCCATCAAGCACTAATCTATTCTAATCCCATTTCCCAGCACTTGGTCCGTAGCCTTGTACGCTATGGCATTTCAAGTGCTCATCTAAATGTTTCTTAAATGTTGTAAAGGTTCCCGCCTCCACCACCCTTTCAGGCAGTGAGTTGCAGATTCCAGATGCGCTCTGACAAAGGGTCATCCAGACTCAAACCGTTGGCTCTATTCTCTCTCCACAGGTGCTGTCAGACCTGCTGAGATTTTCCAGCTTTTTCTGTTTTTGTTCCAGATTCCCACCACCCTCTGGATAAAAAAAAATCCCGTCTAAATCTCCTGCCCCTTCCCTTAAATCTCTGCCCCCCCGGTTATTGACCTCTCTACTAAGAGGAAATGTTTCTTCCTATCTACCGTTTCTATGTCCCTCATAATCTTGTACACCTCAATCAGGTCCCCCCTCCTACCCTCTCTGCTCTGAGGAAAACAACCCCAGTCTAACCGGCCTCTCTTCATATCTGAAACACTCCAGCCCAGGCAACATCCTGGTGAACCTCCTCTGTACCCTCTCTAGTCCAATCACACCCTTCTTACAGTGTGGCCACCAGAACTGCACACAGTACTTCAGCTGTGACCTTATGAGCGTTTTATACAGCCCCATCATAACCTCCTTGCCCTTATGCTCCACGCCTCGGCTAATAGAGGCAAGTATCCAATCTGCCCAGTATCATGGTGGTCCCCCCTTATCCCTTGATCAACATCACAAAAAGAAGGCTGCCTGATCATTGTCACATTGCCCTTGTGGGAGTTTGCTGTCTGCAAACTGGCTGCCAGTTTTCCTTATTTTACAGGAGTGCCTTAAGTTCAAAAGTACATCAGTCGCTGTGAAGCTGTAGTCAGGAAAGGTGCTATATGAATGCAAGTCTTTCTTTCTCAAGGATATTAGTTAAAAAAGTTAAAGTTTATTAATTAGCCTCAAGTAGGCTTACATTAACACTGCAATGAAGTTACTGTGAAAATCCCCGATTCGCCACACTCTGGCACCTGCTCGTGCACATTGAGGGAGAATTTAGTATGGGCCAATGCACCTAACCAGCACGTCTTTTGGAGGAAACCGGAGCACCCGGAGGAAACCCACGCAGACACGGGGAGGGACGTGCAGACTTCACACAGACAGTGACCCAAGCCGGGAATTGAACCCAGGTCCCTGGCACTGGGAGGTCGCAGTGCTCACCACTGTGCCACCCCAATTGGGTCACCCATAGTGGGCTCTGAACTCAAGTTCTGTGGATATAGAGGGGTGAAGGGGGAGCGGGGGGGAATCCGGATATTGAATTCGATGATGGGCTATGATCAAAATAAATGGCGGTGCCATTTATATAAATCGGGGACCAGCTAGGGTAAATGCATGGGATTACAAGGATAAGGCCTGGTGGGATTATGGTCGGTGCAGACTCGATGGGCTGAATGGCCTCCTTTTGCACTGCAGGGGTTCTATGATCCGGTAAGATGTAACTCCACACGGACAGTGACCCAAGCTGGGAATCGAACCCGGGTCCCTGGCGCTGTGAGGCAGCAGTGCTAACCACGGTGCCACCCCAATTGTCGGACAATTGGGTCACTAATAGGGGGATCTGAACTCGAGTTTTATGATCAAGGGGGAAGGGGGGGATCAGGACATTGACTTTGATGATTGGCCATAATCAAAATGAATAGTGGAGTAAGATATTCAGTGAGATATCCACAAGTTCCACTGGGTCTGGTTGTCACACCAGCTGCCCCCTGTATTTTAAGAAGTTACGCTTGATAAGTGGGTTGGTGTCCCAGACATGAAGTCACTCTCCCCTCCTCTCCCTCCTCCTGCAATGCCAGGTTGCAGCCCCAGGCAGGGATTGAATGGAGCTGCCTTCGCTCACTCACCTCGGGCACTCGGTGGCCGGCTGCTGGGGCGCTGCCCCTGCCCAGCGAGCGCAGCGCCCGGTTACTGTTCACATCGATCAGCTCCGGGGCCGGGCATCCCGGCTCCGTCCCTCTGAGGCTGGACATTGAGGCCAGTCACAAGCCCACACCGGGAAAGTTTCCACTGCCGGTGCCAATCCCAGGCCAGCTCCGCTGTTAGCATCGTTTCCCTGAGCAACAGCTTGCAACAACCACAGGAGGAGGTGCAATGGACATGATGGACATGCAGAGTGACCATTCACACGCATTGGGCTGGGAGGTTGTGCTTTACACTACATGGGGCAGTTTTACTTGGAGCTAGTGCACTTGTCCACCACCTTTGTCCCCTCTGACACTTAGCCAGTTCCCTGGGATCTGCCAAAAGGAAAGAATTAATCATAGAATCCCTACAGTGCAGAAGGAAGCCATTCGGCCCAGCGAGATTGCACCAACTACAATCCCACCCAGCCCCTATCCCCATATCGCCATGCATTTACCCTAGCTAGTCCCCCTGACGCTAAGGGGCAATTTAGCAAGGCCAATCCACACACATCTTTGGAGTGTGGGAAGAAACCGGAGCGCCCGGAGGAAAACCCTCGCAGACCCGGGGAGAACATGCAGACTCCGCACAGATAGTCACCCAACCGGGAATCGAACCTGTGTCTCTGGCACTGTGAGGCAGCAGTGCTAACCACTGCGCCACCATGCCGCCCAAATTGTCCTTGACAGAGTGTTGCAGACTGGCACATTCCAAGATCCAGGTCTACGTGCTGAGGGATACACTCAAGCTTGGGGCAACCGTCGCTAAGGAGCAATGGGGGAACACCACTGTGTAAGCCCTTACAACCATTGTACACCGAGCGACTAGCAATCTAGAGAATCATAGAATCCCTACAGTGCATAATGAGGCCATTTGGTCCATCAAGTCTGCACCAGCTCTTACCCAGGCTTACCCTGTAACCCCACACATTTACCCTGCTAATTTCCCTAACCCATATATCTTGGGTCATTAAGGGGCAATTTAGCATGGCCAATCAACCGAACCGGCATATCTTTAGAGTGTGGGAGGAAACCGGAGCACCCAGAAGAAACCCACGGAGATATAGGGAGAACTGAAAAACTCCACACAGACACTGACCAAAGGCCGGAATTGAACCCAGTGCTAACCACTGTGCCACCCCTAATCGGTTAAAGCCTCTCGGACTATGTGCTTAATCCTAACTGTATGGGTGGCACAGTGGCACAGTGATTAGCACTGCTGCCTCACAGCGCCAGGGACCTGGTTCAATTCTGGCCTTGGGTCACTGTCTGTGTGGAGTTTGCACGTTCTCCCTGTGTCTGCGTGGGTTTCCTCCGGGTGCTCCGGTTTCCTCCCACAGTCCAAAGATGTGCAGGTTAGGTGGATTGGCCGTGCTAAATTGCCCCTTAGTGTCCAAAGATGTGTAGATTAGGGGGAGCCATGGTAAATATGTGGGGTTATGGGGATAGAAATCAATCATAGAAACCCTACAGTACAGAAAGAGGCCATTTGGCCCATCGAGACTGCACCAACCACAATCTCACCCAGGCCCTGCCCCATATCCCTACATATTTTACCCACTAATCCCTCTAACCTACACATCTCAGGACACTAAGGGGCAATTTAGCACGGCCAATCCACCTAACCCGCACATCTTTGGACTGTGGGAGGAAACTGGAGCACCCGGAGGAAACCCACGCAGACACGAGGAGAAACCCACGCAGACACAGACAGTGACCTAAGCCGGGAATTGAACCCAGGTCCCTGGAGCTGTGAAGCAGCAGTGCTAACCACTGTGCTACTGTGCTTAGGCTTGGGTGGAATGCTCTGTCAGAGAGTCCCTGCAGGCTCACTGGGCTGAATGGCCTCCTTCTGCACTGTAGGGTTTCTATGATTCTAACATTACATAACTGTATTGAAGCACCTCAAAGTGCAATATGACCAGTGTATATAGTCTGTAAGGAATTGTATTCCCTGTAAATATTGAAATGTATGAAATGATCTCATTACAGAATTGAAGTTCCTCAGAATGCATCTTGACCTTTGGAGAAAATGTGAATATATTGCACTTTCCTGTTATAACAATTTGAAATGTTTTTGCCATCTTTCTTTCAGAGATTTTATGAATAAAGTATATTTTTGCAAATAACAAGTTCCCCGGGCAGCGGCAGACACACAGTGGTCTGGAACTCCCGGGAGATGATAGTCGGTCGCTTGTTGTAATGAGTCAGGCGGGAAGCCTCACCCGCGATGCGTTTGAAGATGTCAATGATGAACGGGTTCATGAGGCCTTGGAGATGTCAGTGTCAGGATGAACCTGCTTCATTACAGTGTAGATGTAGATGGAGTCACTCTCCTTCCTGGATTCCCTTCTCCTCTTGCCGCCTGCGCCAGCGCTTTCTCATCGATTGTTTTGGAACCCTTCTTGACAATTCCTGTTTTCTAGTCCTCAGCCATGGTGCTGTTTCACTTCAGACATGGAATCTGGGTTGGTAGGGAATGGCAGGCCATCTGAAATCAATAGAGAACATACTGCAAATAGACAGGAGTCCATTTGGCCTGTCGGGTATGTGCTAGCTCTTTTAGGGGAATGCAAAGACAGTTAACTTGGTCAGTATCTGTAAAAGTCCTTGTTCAAATTCAGAGGGTTAACAACTTGGGAGTTTGCTGTGCGCAAATTGGCTGCTGCGTCACAACAATGATTACATTTCAAAAGTACTTCTTTGGTTGCATCGGTTGTCCTGAGGTTGTGAATTTAAATACTTAGAACATAGAAAAGCTACAGCACAAACAGGCCCTTCGGCCCACAAAAGTTGCGCCGAACAATTTCCTTACCTTCTAGGCACATCTATAACCCTCTATCTTACTAACCTCCATGAACCTATCCAAAAGTCTCTTAAAAGACTCAATCGAATCCGCTTCCACCACCACTACCGGCAGCCGATTCCACGCACCCACCACCCTCTGAGTGAAAAACTTACTCCTAACATCTCCTCTATACCTACTCCCCAGCACACTAAACCTGTGGCCTCTCGTGACAACCATTTCAGCCCTGGGTAAAAGCCTCTGAGAATCCACTCTATCAATACCTCTCAATATCTTATACACCTCTATCAGGTCATCTCTCATCCTTTGCCTCTCCAAGGAGAATAGACCTGGCTCTCTCAACCTATCCTCATAAGGCATACCACTTAATCCCGGCAACATTCTCGTAAATCTCCTCTGCACCCGTTCTATGGCTTCCACATCCTTTCTGTAATGAGGCGACCAGAACTGGGCACAGTACTCCAGGTGGGGTCTGACCAGGGTCCTATACAGCTGCAGCATTATCTCCCGATTTCTAAACTCAATTCCTCAATTGATGAAAGCCAGTATTCCATACGCATTCTTAACCACAGCCTCTACCTGCGACGCCACTTTGAGCGCCCTATGAACCCGGACCCCAAGATCCCTCTGTTCTTCCACACTGCCAAGCGTCTTACCCTTAATATTATACTCTTCCATCCTATTCGACCTGCCAAAATGAACCACCACACACTTATCTGGGTTGAAGTCCATCTGCCACTTCTCCACCCAGTCTTGCATCTTATCTATGTCTCGTTGCAACTGCTGACATCCCTCTACACTATCCACAACACCTCCAACCTTTGTGTCATCAGCAAACTTGCCAACTCATCCTTCCACCTCCTCATCCAGGTCATTTATAAAAATCACAAAGAGCAAGCGTCCCAGAACAGATCCCTGGGGCACCCCACTGGTGACCGACCTCCACACTGAAAAAGACCCATCTACAACCACTCTTTGTCTTCTGTGGGCAAGCCAGTTCTGAATCCACAAAGCAACGTCCCCTTGTATCCCATGTATCCCATGCCCCTTCACTTTCTCCATAAGCCTTGCATGGGGCACCTTATCAAATGCCGTACTGAAATCCATATAAACCGCTCTTCCCCTCTCTAAGTGTCTAGTCACATCTGCAAAAAACTCAATCAGACTCGTAAGGCATGATCTGCCTCGGACAAAGCCGTGCTGGCTACTTCTGATCATACTATTCCTTTCCAAATGTTCATAAATCCTGCCTCTCAGGATCTTCTCCATCAGCTTACCAACCACTGAGCTTAGGCTCACCGGTCTATAATTTCCTGGGCTATCTCTTCTCCCTTTTAAAATATTTAAATACAAGTCTCTCTTTCAACCACTGTAGTTGCACACTTACATCCCTAGTCCTATACTCAAATCCTCATGCTAATGTTTCCAGAGATTATTGATTTGGGAAACCTGGTTCTGGGTGGCTGAACGCACACTCCACCCCCTGGGTCTCTGGCATGTCATGATGTGGAGATGCCGGCGTTGGACTGGGGTAAACACAGTAAGAGTTTTAACAACACCAGGTTAAAGTCCAACAAGTTTATTTGGTAGCAAATGCCATTAGCTTTCGGAGCGCTGCTCCTTCGTCAGATGGAGTGGATTCCTGCAGATATCCACTCCATCTAACGAAGGAGCAGCACTCCGAAAGCTAATGACATTTGCTACCAAATAAACCTGTTGGACTTTAACCTGGTGTTGTTAAAACTCTTACTGTGTCTCTGACATGTTTGCAGTCTCTGTCACTCTGTTGATGTGTTAATATAGGGCAGTGGTCTGTTGTGCAGGATGCTGTCTTTTTTTTGGTTCGTTTGGGGTCTTTGTTTCTTTCTTCTGTTGGTTGTGTTCCTTTGATTCATAGAATCCATAGAATTCATAGAATCCCTACAGTACAGAAGGAGACTATTCAGCCCATCGAGTCTGTACCAACCATAATTCCACCAGGCCCTATTCCCGTAAACCCTAGCTAATCCCCCTGACATTAACGTCAAGTTAGCATGGCCAATCAACCGAACTCACACATCTTTGGACTGTGGGAGGAAACCGGAGCATCCGGAGGAAACCCATGCAGACATGGGGAGAACATGCAGACCCCACACAGACAGTGACCCGAGGTCGGAATCGAACCTGGGTCCCTGGCACTGTGAGGCAGCAGTGCCCTGGAGTGCTTGCAGCCGATCCCTGGGGTGCAGGGAGTGGAGAGAGAATGGGGATGTGTTGCTAACCTCACTGTGGATTGACCACAGCCACATTTCAAGATGGCGCCGGAGCGTTGGCAACTATTTGCGAGCTATGTATGGTATCTGTATGGATAGCAATGTATCTCGGGTACCTGTGACATTAATAAATCAAATCACATCAAATCACTTGTTCACTCAATGTTGCTGGTGCTCTGATATTCACCTGAATTCCAGGATGCCATCAGCAGATCTTTAAGTTGGGCACTTCTGACAACTAGGACCAGGTGGGTATGCAAGGTCAGGGACCAGAGCAGAACTGACTGTCCTGTTCCCCTACTGTGCTGCTCACCTGCGTTTCAATCCTCTTCCAGGCTCAGTTACTCTGTCCACAGGCTTACAGTAACACAGCTAACTCATCCCTACTCCCAACGCTGAGTATGTGTCAGCCATACGAGCGGCACGGTAGCACAGTGGTTAGCACTGCTGCTTCACAGCTCCAGGGACCTGGGTTCGATTCCCGGCTTGGGTCACTGTCTGTGTGGAGTTTGCACATTCTCCTTGTGTCTGCGTGGGTTTCCTCCGGGTGCTCCGGTTTCCTCCCACAGTCCAAAGATGTGCAGGTTAGGTTGATTGGCCAGGTTAAAAATTGCCCCTTAGAGTCCTGAGATGCGTAGGTTAGAGGGATTAGCGGGTAAATATGTGGGGATATGGGGGTGGGGCCTGGGTGGGATTGTGGTCAGTGCAGACTCGATGGGCCAAATGGCCTCCTTCTGCACTGTAGGATTTCTATGATTTCTACCTCAGTAAGCCGGCCTGTTGTTTCTGAGTCGAGACTTGAGAACATGATCCACTGAGATCATAATGCAAAGTTTTTTGTTTTATTCATTCATGGGACATGGGCGTCGCCGGCTGGCCAGCATTTATTGCCCATCCCTAGTTGCCCTTGGAGGGCAGTTGAGAGTCAACCACATTCCTGTGGCTCTGGAGTCACATGTAGACCAGACCAGGTAAGGATGGCAGATTTCCCTAAAGGACATCAGTGAGCCAGTTGGGTTTTTCTGACAATCGACAATGGTTTCATGGTAATCAGTAGATTCCTAATTCCAGATATTTTTATTAAGTTTTAGTTCATTGTTGGACGGTACGGTAGCACAGTGGTTAGCACTGCTGCTTCACAGCTCCAGGGTCCCAGGTTCGATTCCCGGCTCGGGTCACTGTCTGTGTGGAGTGTGCACATTCTCCTCGTGTCTGCGTGGGTTTCCTCCGGGTGCTCCGGTTTCCTCCCACAGTCCAAAGATGTGCGGGTTAGGTTGATTGGCCATGCTAAAAATTGCCCCTTAGAATTCTGGGATGCGTAGGTTGGAGGGATTAGCGGGTAAATATGTGGGGGTAGGGCCTGGGTGGGATTGTCGTCGGTGCAGACTCGATGGGCCGAATGGCCTCCTTCTGCACTGTAGGGTTTCTATGTTTCTAAACACCTCTTTCCATTTGTTTTGCCAAACCACAACTTGGTCTCCTACCATCTGACTGCACTGGGGACAGCACGATGGCACAGTTCCACCATCTGCTGTGGCGGGATTCGAACCCGGGTCCCCAGAACATTAGCTGAGTTTCTGGATTAATAGTCTAGTGATAATACCGCTAGGCCATCACCTCCCCACAAGATAGGTGCTATCTTTTGAATGAGATGTTCAACTGATTTGATTTGATTTGATTTATTATTACCACATGTATTGGGATACAGTGAAAGTATTGTTTCTTGCACGCTATACAGACAAAGCATATCATTCATCGAGTACATTGGGGAGGAAAGAATAGGGTGCAGAATATAGTGTTGCAGTTACAGATAGAGTGTAGAGAAAGATCAGCTTACTATGTGATAGGACCATTCAAAACTCTGGTGGCAGCAGGGAAGAAGTTACACCTGGTCTCTCAGGTGCACATAAAATAACCTACAGCCCTATTGCAAGTAGGGTTGTGGAGTTCTCCTACTGTCTGACCAATAATTATCCCCAAAGCAACAACAGAAGATTTGGTGACTATTACAAGCCTATTCATAGTCTCCTGTGCATAGATTCACTGCCATGTTTCCGATTTTACCCATCAGAAACAACAGCTTAGCGTCATGGCAACTGAAGGCAACAGCCACCAATGCTGGAGCGGTTAAAATAAGGGACCCTCAGGAGGTCAGAATTGGAGGAGTGCCAATGTCTTGGAAGGTTTATGCTGCTGGAGAGAATTTCAGATGTCAGGGAGGGTCAAGGCTGTTGGGGGGTGGGAGGAGGGGGGGGGATTTGAAAACTAGGATGAGAGTTTTAAAAATCGAGATACTGCCTAATGGACAGAGAATGCAAAGCAGTGAGCTCAAGGATGCTCACTTGGGTCACTGTCTGTGCGGAGTCTGCACGTTCTCCCCATGTCTGCGTGGGTTTCCTCCGGGTGCTCCGGTTTCCTCCCACAGTCCAAAGACGTGTTGGTTAGGTGCATTGGCCATGCTAAATTCTCCCTCAGTGTACCCGAACAGGCACCGGAGTGTGGCGACTAGGGGATTTTCATAGTAACTGCACTGCAGTGTTAATGTAAACCTACTTGTGACTGATTAATAAATAAATAAACTTTTCCTATTTCTTCTGTTCTTATGGGTGAATGGAACTTGGCACGAGTGAGGACCTGAGTGACAGAACTTTTGATGATTTCAAATTTACAGAGAATAATATGTGCAAGGCTGGCCAATATGCATTGAAATAGCCAAGTCTTTGATTTGATTTATTATTGTCAGATGAACAGAGAGTTGGGATAAATGGGTCATTTGCAGGAAGACAAACTGTAACTAGAGGGGTGTCGCAAGAATCAATGCTGGAGCCTCAACTGATTTGATTTGATTTATTATTGTCACATGTGTTAGTATGCAGTGAAAAGTATTGTTTCTTGTGCGCTATACAGACAAAACATACCATTCATCAAGACGGAAACAAGAAAGTGCAGAAGGTAATGTTACAGTCATAGCTAGGGTGTAGAGAAAGATCAACTTAATGCAACGTGAGTCCATTCAAAAATCTGACAGCAGCAGGGAAGAAGCTGTTCTTGAGTCGGTTGGTACGTGACCTCAGACTTTTGTATCTTTTTCCCGAAGGAAGAAGGTGGAAGAGAGAATGTCTGGGGTTTGTGGGGTCCTTAATTATGCTGGCTGCTTTGCCGAGGCAGCTGGAAGTGTAGACAGAGTCAATGGATGGGAGGCTGGTTTGCGTGTTGGGTTGGGCTACATTCACGACCTTTTGTAGTTCCTTGCGGTCTTGGGCAGAGCAGGAGCCATACCAAGCTGTGATACAACCAGAAAGAATGCTTTCTATGGTGCATCTGTAAAAGTTGGTGAGAGTCGTAGCTGACATGCCAAATTCCCTTAGTCTTCTGAGAAAGTAGAGGCGTTGGTGGGCTTTCTTAACTATAGTGTTGGCATGGGGGGACCAGGACACGTTGTTGGTGATCTGGACACCTAAAAACTTGAAGCTTTCGACCCTTTCTACTTCGTCCCCGTTGATGTAGACAGGGGCATGTTCTCCTTTACACTGTTTTTACGCAACTGTTTATAATCTTTATCAATGACCTAAAACTATGGGCCAAGTGCTGGCAAGTGGTATTATGTGGGCAGGCCAGGACACTTCATGCATCGGTACAGACTCGATGGGCTGAAGGGCCTCTTCTGCACTGTATTAATCTGTGATTCTGTGAATCTGTGATTCATGAAGGGACTGAGTGCATTAAAACCAAATTTTGTGACAATGCAAAGATAGGTAGGAAAGTAAGTGTCGAGGATATAAAGATTTATCAAAGGGAATATGGATTGGTTAAGTGGGTGGGCAAAAATCCAGCAGCTGGAGTAATGTGGGAAAATGTGAGGAGGTCCAATCTGGTAGGGAGAATACAAAATCAGAATATTATCTAAATGGAGGGAGATTGCAGAATGCTGTGGTACAGAAGGATCTGGGTGTGGTACAGAAGGATCTGGGTGTCATACAGAATCACAAAAGGATACATGCAAGCAGAGCAAGTAATTAGGAAACAGATGGAGCATTGGCCTTTATGGCAAGGAGAAAGAAGGAGAAAAGTAGAAAAGCCTGCTGCAACTGTACAGGGCATTGGTGTAGACCACACCTAGAGTAATGGATAAAAGCAAATTACTACGGATGCTGGAATCTAAAACCAAAAGAGAAAATGCTGGAAAATCTCAGCAGTCCTGGCAGCATCTGTAAGGAGAGAAAAGAGCTGACGTTTCGAGTCCAGATGACCCTTTGTCAAAGGGACTCAAAATGTCAACTCTTTTCTCTCCTTACAGATGCAGCCAGGCCTGCTGAGATTTTCCAGCATTTTTTCTTTTGGTCATAGAGTAACGCATGTGGTTTTAGTCTCCCCATTTAAGGAAGAATACACTTGCATTGGAGACAGTTCAGAGAAGGTTCACTAAGCTGATTCCTGGGACGAAGGGGCTGTTTTCTGAGGAAAGGTTGAGCAGGTTGGGCCTATATATTAGAAAATAAGAGGTGATCTTATTGAAACGTATAAGATTCTAAGAGGGCCGTACACGGTAGATGCCCTCTGTGGGGAATCTAAAGCTATGGAGAGTACAGTTTCAATTTGAAAATGGAGGAGGAATTTCTTCTCTGAGAGGATCTTTAGTCTTTGGAATTCTCTATCCCAGAAAGCTGTGCATCCCAGCATTTGAATATATTAAAGGTTGACCTATCCCTATTGACGGTGACACAGTGGTTAGCACTGCTGCCTCACAGCGCCAAGAACCCGGGTTCGATTCTCAGCTTGGGTCACTGTCTGTGTGGAGTTTGCACATTCTCCCCGTGTCAGCATGGGTTTCCTCCGGGTGCTCCGGTTTCCTCCCACAGTCCAAAAGACGTGCTGGTTAGATGCATTGGCCATGCTAAATTCTCCCTCAGTGTACCCGAACAGGCACAGAGTGTGGCGACTAGGGGATTTTCATAGTAACTGCACTGCAGTGTTAATGTAAGCCTACTTGTGACTGATTAATAAATAAATAAACTTTTCTTATTTCTTCTGTTCTTATGGGTGAATGGAACTTGGCACGAGTGAGGACCTGAGTGACAGAGCCTTTGATGATCTCAAGTTTACAGAGAATAATATGTGCAAGGCTGGCCAATATGCATTGAAATAGCCAAGTCTTTGATTTGATTTATTATTGTCAGATGAACAGAGAGTTGGGATAAATGGGTCATTTGCAGGAAGACAAGCTGTAACTCGAGGGGTGTCGCAAGAATCAATGCTGGAGCCTTAACTGATTTGATTTGATTTATTATTGTCACGTGTATTAACATACAGTGAAAAGTATTGTTTCTTGCACGCTATACAGACAAAGCATACCGTTCATCAAGAAGGAAAGGAGAGAGTGCAGAATGTAGTGTTACAGTCATAGCTAGGGTGTAGCGAAAGATCAACTTAATGCGAGGTAGGTCCATTCAAAAGTCTGACAGCAGCAGGGAAGAAGCTGTTCTTGAGTCGGTTGGTACGTGACCTCAGACTTTTGTATCTTTTTCCCGAAGGAAGAAGGTGGAAGAGAGAATGTCCAGGGTGCGTGGGGTCCTTGATTATGCTGCTGCTTTGTCACGTGTATTGGGATACAGTGAAAAGTATTTCTTTTTGCGCGCTATACAGACAAAACATACCGTTCATAGAGTACATAAGAGAGAAGGAAAGGAGGGGAAACAAAAGGCATGGATGAGAGTTTCAGCAGCAGATGAACTATGGCGGGGGCAGTAGTGGGCAATGCTACAGAGATGAAAGTAGGCTGCCTTAGTGATAGCGTGGAAATGTGGTGGAAAGCTCATCCGAGGGTCAAATATGACACCAAGACTGTGAACAATCTGTTAACGTCTCAGGCAGTTACCAAGCAGGGGGATGGAATTAGTGGTTAGGAATTAGAATCATATAATCCTACAGTGCAGAAGGAGACCATTCGGCCCATTGAGTCTGCACCAACCACAATCCCACCCAGGCCCTATCCCCATACATTTACCCTAGCTAGTCCCCCTGACACTAAGGAGCACGGCCAATCCACCTAACCCGCACATCTTTGGACTGTGGGAGGAAACTGGAGCGCCTGGAGGAAACCCACACGGACACGGGGAGAATGTGCAGCCTCCGCACAGACAGTGTCCCAGGGCGGGAATCGAACCCATGTCGCTGGCATCTGAGGCAGCAGTGCTAACCACTGTGCCACCCTGCAGCTTGTAGCAGAGATCAAAAACAATGGCAACAGTCTTCACAATATTTAGTTGGAAGTTAATTTCTGCTTATCTGCTACTGGATAACAATTTAGAGGCAGTGGAGAAGGTCGAGAGAGTTGGCGGGGAGGTAGAGCTAGATAGAGCCTCTTTATAAATGCAAATTCTTTCTTATAAGATGGCCCAAACTTTACATGGTAGTTTCCTGAATGGTTAATTTTAATTAATTTAATTATCTTCCCAATTGCCTCAAACTAATATTTATGTTGAATGAGGAAGATTAGGAAGGATTAAGAATCTAATTTAATAGTTTCCTGTTGGAAGCTGGATTCATTACATTACCTTTGGGACAAATTACCTTCTCTATTCTTTTGGGTACATTGGTAAACAATGTACCCAAGAATAGAGAAGGTAATGTATTCCAAAGGTTTTATATTCAACGAGATAGTGCATATATATCTTACTGACCTGCTTAATATGGGGGTTGGTCTACAGAATTAGACCTTTTCTATAAATTTAATACTATGAACAGAGTTCGGTTATGTGCATGATAGTCAATGCGAAATTTTATAACACGACACGCAAAGCCCTCAAGAAATCGTAAACTCATGATTGCTCAGTTTGGAAAATGAGTAACAAAGAAGCACCACAAATAAACCGACAAACAAAAATGAAAGGAAACTTAACGCATTAAATTAGTACGTACCTACCAATGAAACATTCCAATACACCTCGGTCATGTTCTGTAACCCTGACTGAATGGTGATGATGCTACCTAATGGCAGAATGCCTCAGTTGCCTCATGGAATCAGTACTTCATCTATTTCCCCATTGTTTAAAGTTTATTCATTAGTGTCACAAGTAGGCTGACATTAACACTGCAATGAAGTTACTGTGAAAAAACCCCTAGTCGCCACACTCCGGCGCCAGTTCGGGTACACTGAGGGAGAATTTACCATGGACTATATAAATTACGTACATAGTCAAATTGGGAAATATATCAAATAGCAGTGAGGAAGAAGCTGGAAAATTGCTACTAAGAAACTACTAAGGGTTTATGAAATAAGCCAAACTTTTATGAGCCATCAGCAGAAATTACTGATAAGAATGTAAAAATTAATTAATCAAATCAATAGGTGGCATGGTGGCCAAGTGTTAGCACAGCTGCCTCACAGCGCCGGGAGTTTGATTCCCGGCTTAGGTGACTGTGTGGAGTTTGCACCTTTTTCCTGTGTCCGCATGGGTTTCTGGGTGCTCTGGTTTCCTCCCACAATCCAAAGATGTGCGGGTTAGGTGGATTGGCCATGCTAAATTGTCCCTTAGTGTCAGAGGGGATTAGCTAGGGTAAATGCAGGAAGGTTATGGGGATAGAGCCTGGGTGGTTGGTGCAGACTTGGTGGGCCAAATGGCCTCCTTCTGCACTGTAAGATTTTATGACTCTAAATCATGTTCCTCAGTAACTGAAATTGATATGTCCAACATGGAGTTTTAAAAATAAAAACAATTACATTTAATCATCAAATTATCTTTGTCTTTTGATATTTCACTACTTGAAGATCCCAGTTTCTTCAAAAAGCTTGGATACAGACTTCATGGGATAGATTTTCTTGATAGAACAAAGCACAAAGAACAGTACAGCACAGGAAACAGGCCCTTCAGCCCTCCAAGCCTGCGCCGCTCATTGGTCCAACTAGACCATTCGTTTGTATCCCTTCATTCCCAGATTGCTCATGTGACTATCCAGGTAAGTCTTAAACGATGCCAGCGTGTCTGCCTCCACCACCCTATTTGGCAGCGCATTCCAGGCCCCCACCACTCTCTGTGAAAAAAATGTCCCTCTGATATCTGAGTTATGCTTCGCCCCTCTCACCTTGAGCCCGTGACCCCTCGTGATCGTCACCTCCGACCTGGGAAAAAGCTTCCCACTGTTCACCCTATCTATACCCTTCATAATTTTGTACACCTCTATTAGGTCTCCCCTCATTCTCCGTCTTTCCAGGGAGAACAAGCCAGTTTACCCAATCTCTCCTCATAGCTAAGACCCTCCATACCAGGCAACATCCTGGTAAACCTTCTCTGCACTCTCTCTAAAGCCTCCACGTCCTTCTGGTAGTGCGGCGACCAGAACTGGACGCAGTACTCCAAATGTGGCCTAACCAGCGTTCTATACAGCTGCAACATCAGACTCCAGCTTTTATACTCTGTACCCCGTCCTATAAAGGCAAGCATACCATATGCCTTCTTCACCACCTTCTCCACCTGTGCTGCCACCTTCAAGGATTTGTGGACTTGCACACCTAGGTCCCTCTGTGTTTCTATACCCTTGATGGCTCTGCCATTTATTGTATAACTTCTCCCTACGTTAGTTCTTCCAAAATGCATCACTTCGCATTTATCTGAATTAAATTCCATCTGCCATTTCTCTGCCCAATTTTCCAGCCTATCTATATCCTGCTGTATTGTCCAACAATGTTCATCGCTATCCACAAGTCTAGCCATCTTCGTGTCATCCGCAAACTTGCTGATAACACCAGTTACACCTTCTTCCAAATCATTTATATATATCACAAATAGCAGAGGTCCCTGTACAGAGCCCTGCGGAACACCACTGGTCACAGACCTCCAGCTGGAAAAAGACCCTTCGACTGCTACCTTCTGATGTGGAGATGCCGGCATTGGACTGGGGTAAACACAGTAAGAAGTTTAACAACACCAGGTTAAAGTCCAACAGGTTTATTTGGTAGCAAATGCCACTAGCTTTCGGAGCACTGCCCCTTCGTCAGGTGGAGTGGAGAACTTCTTACATAGATTTTCTTCCCAGTGGAAATTCAGCAGCAAAAGGCTGCCACTTGCTTCAATGTCAGGGTCGTTTAGATTTTTTCAAAATTCCAGCCCTGTGAGGAGTCCAACTTCAGAAGATGGTGGGTAGATGGATGGAGGACAATCTCTGCAGCGGCCTTGGGCACCAGCTGCAGTGATAGCAGCAACCTGCCGTCGGGACAGCTGGAAAGGACCTCACAATATTTAAAATAGAATCACAAGGCTGAGCGTGTAATTGATTGGGTGGCATGGTGGCACAGTGGTTAGTACTGCTGCCTCACAGCGCCAGGGACTCAGGTTCAATTCCAGACTCGGGTCACTGTCTGTGTGGAGTTTGCACGTTCTCCCCGTGTCTGCGTGGGTTTCCTCCGGGTGCTCCGGTTCCCTCCCACAGTCCAAAGATTTGCGGGTCAGGTTGATTGGCCATACTAAATTGCCCCTTAGTGTCAGGGGGATTAGCAGGGTAAATATGTGGGGTTACGGGGATAGGGCCTGGGCAGGGTTGCTGTCAGTGCAGACTCAATGGGCCGAATGGCCTCCTTCTGCACTGTAGGGGTTCTATGATTCTATGATTATCCCATGATCAATTGCAATCCCTTTGAAAATTTGCAACATTTAAAGTACCACCTATCCCATAGCAATGAACTGCCGTAGGAACCCTCAGTCCCAGCTGCTATGAAGCACAAATTTGTCTTTCCTGTCCTGACCCTTTGACAAACTGATTTAATCTGAGCAATCAACAAGATAGAGCATCAAAAATGCTGCAGCAAACATTAATACACAGCAAATACAGTGTTCAATTCTGGTCCCACACTACCAGAAGGATGTGGAGGCTTTGAAGAGGGTACAGAAAAGATTTACCAGGATGTTGCCTGGTATAAAGGGCATTAGCTATGGGGAGAGGTTGGTGAAACTTGGTTTGTTCTCACTGGAATGACAGAGGTTGAGGGGCGACCTGATAGAAGTTTACAAGATTATGAGAGGCATGAACAGAATGGATTGTCGGAAGCTTTTTCCCAGGGTGGAAGAGTCAATTACTAGGGGGCATAGGTTTAAGATGCGAGGAGCATGGGTTAAAGGAGATGTACGAGGCAAGTTTTTTACACAGAGGCTGCTGAGTGCCTGGAATTCACTGCCAGGGGAGGCAGTTTAAGCAGATACGACAGTGACTTTGAAGGGGCATCTTGACAAATACATGAATAGGATGGGCATAGAGGGATATGGTCCCCGGAAGGGTAGGGGGTTATAGTTTAGACGGGCAGCATGGTTGGTGCAGGCTTGGAGGGCTGAAGGGCCTGTTCCTGTGCTGTAATTTTCTTTGTTCTATTTTATTATGAGCAAGTGTGCACAAAATGTGCACTACAGAAACAGCCACAATGCAATATTAGGCCAATTAGTTTATGCTAACTGAATGTGTCAAATTTATTTTCTGTCATATAGTATTTGGAGATTTTTAATAGGTACTTTCACTTTGACTGCTCTCTCCATTTATTTATCAACTTTTACCCAGTAAAACATCCCAAGGTGTTTCACAGAAGCATCATCAGTCAAGATTTGACAGCAAGAGCCACTTTAAAAGATATTAGGACAGGGTTGCCAAAATCTTGGTGAGAGAGGTGGGTCTCAAGGAGCGCCTTATAGGGGGAGAGAGAAGGCTGTGATGTTTAGAGAAGAAATTCTCTTGAAGGCACAGCTAGCAATGGAAATGCAATGGGAATTGGAAATGACCAAGAGGCCAGAATTGTTGGAACACTGAGTTCTCACAGTGACCTTGATTACTCTGTTCCTTTACATGTGCATGTGATTCTCACCCCTTATTTTCCTTTAAGAGAACGGGGCACACAGGTAGGTAGCACCCAACAAGTTGCATACTGGATCGGGAAAAAGATACAAAAGTCTGAGAACATGCACCAACTGACTCAAGAACAGCTTCTTCCCTGCTGCCATCAGACCTTTGAATGGACTTACCTCACATTAAGTTGATCTTTCTCTACACCCTAGCTATGACTGTAACACTACATTCTGCGCCCTCTCCTTTCCTTCTCTATGAACGGTATGCTTTGTATAGCGCGCAAGAAACAAATATTTTTACTGTATACTAATACACTTAACAATAATAAATCAAATCAAAATCAAGATGTGGAAATGCCGGTGTTGGACTGGGCTGGGCACAGTAAGAAGTCTCACAACACCAGGTTAAAGTCCAACTGGTTTATTTGGAATCACAAGCTTTTGGAGCGCTGCTCCTTCATCAGGTGAGTGGAGAGGTGGGTTCACAAACATGACATATATAGACAGAGGCACAATTGCAAGATAATGGTTGGAATGCGAGTCTTTACATGGAACTCACATCTCTACAGCTACAGATAATGTGAGTGGAGAGAGGGTTAAGCACAGGTTAAAGATGTGTGAATTGTCTCAAGCCAGGACAGTTAGTGAGATTTTTCAAGCCCAGGCAAGTCGTGGGGGGTTACAGATAGTGTGACATGAACCCAATATCCCGGTTGAGGCCGTCCTCATGCATGCGGAACTTGGCTATCAAATCAAATCAGTGGTAGGGAGCAAATTATGGGGTTTTGGAGGATAGCTCCTCAGTAATTTAGAGGGTGAATCTAGGGTCGTAAAGTGAGTGAAAGTTCGTGTTACATGCAATCAAACTTGAAACTCTTAACCACTTGACCATTATTATATTTGGGTTCTGTGTTTCACATATGGCAGTCCAACATCTTGTTGAGAATTATACCATAATTTTCATCAAATTCTAGCCTCTTGCATATCCCTGATTCCCTTCACCATTGGGGACAGATCCTAGAACCATCTTCATAGAAATCATAGAAACCCTACAGTGCAGAAGGAGGCCATTCGGCCCATCGAGTCTGCACCGACCACAATCCCACCCAGGCCCTACCCCCACATATTTACCCGCTAATCCACGCACCTCAGAACTCTAAGGGGCAATTTTTTTTTTTAACCTGGCCAATCAACCTAACCCGCACATCTTTGGACTGTGGGAGGAAGCCGGAGCACCCGGAGGAAACCCACGCAGACACGAGGAGAATGTGCAAACTCCACACAGACAGTGACCCGAGCCGGGAATTGAACCCGGGACCCTGGAGCTGTGAAGCAGCAGTGCTAACCACTGTGCTACCGTGCTGCCCCTTGATGAGAAATTCTGTCTAAATACTCTTCAGTGAGGTGGTATAGCACATTTGTCCAATTAAGAGGCTCTATATAAATGCAAGCTGCATCAAAACAGCCACATTTGCACTTTTTAAAAATCCTACCCCGACATTGGGCTGGAGAGGCATTCCGGGAGCCAAGGGGTGCCCCAGAAAACATACAGGTAAAGAATGAGAGGCTTAGCAATGCAGCGAATTAAAAGCTGAAGTTTCTAAATCAGGGCCGTATCTTGAAAACTGAAGTTGAATAAATCAACATTTAAAAAACGTGGAAAAGAAGATGAGTGGAGCCTAACATTTGCAGTCCAGTTATTTTGCATAATTCCCATTGCTAAAGGTTTTTGGCAAATTAAAGCCGGTCCCTTTGCTATTTAGGGATGCATACAGCTGGGCTTAGCAACCTTTCAATTTTTAGTCCCATCAACAAGAACTTGCGAAAATCGATGTCTTTCGGACCATTATTAATCCGGACTTGCGGCAATGATGATGAAACTGTCAGCATTTGCTACTGTTATTTCTCTGAAACTGATAACAATTCTGGAGTCTCGACGTGCAGTTAAACGCAGAAATTCAGAAGTTATCAGCGATTTAACAATTCTTCGCAGGCTGCACTGCAGACTAATCAATTCAAAATCAGTGGGGACTGATCACTCCCACTTTTACATTGTAAGATCATTGTTAAAAACCCCAAAATAAATTATGCTTCATTCCTAAGGTGTTACTGGAATTTTAATGGTGTATTAAGTCGCAACTATCACCAAAGAACTTCTCTGGTAATTGTATGTCCATGTAATACAATTACAATTACAGGACGGCACGGTAGCACAGTGGTTAGCACTGCTGCTTCACAGCTCTAGGGTCCCGGGTTCGATTCCCGGCTTGGGTCACTGTCTGTGTGGAGTTTGCACGTTCTCCTCGTGTCTGCGTGGGTTTCCTCCTACAGTCCAAATATGTGTGGGTTAGGTTGATTGGCCAGGTTTTAAAAAAATTGCCCCTTAGAGTCCTGGGCTGCGTAGGTTAGAGGGATTAGTCGGCAAAATATGTGGGGGTAAGGCCTGGGTGGGATTGTGGTCGGTGCAGACTCGATGGGCTGAATGGCCTCCTTCTGCACTGTAGGATTTCAATGTAATGTCAATTTTATTTCATGTTGATAAAAATGTTATATGTCAGTTTATTTGTAAGTTCCAATCATGCTTTACTTTCTGTATTATAAGAACGAACAAAATAGGAGCAGGAGGCCATTCAGCCCTTCGAGCCTGTTCTGCCATTCAATGAGACCATGACGGCTCTTCTACTTGTGGTGATAGTAGTGCAATTGATATGAATATATATATATATTGTTTTGTTGTATTTGAGGGGAATGTTTAAAAAATCAGCTTTATGCTACAGGCAGTCAGTATGTCTGGTGGGAATGCAGCTCAGATTTTGGGACAGCAGGGTAATTATTCATTTCAACCTTGCAGGTGTTTATTTTAAGTAGAGCTAATACACTTTTGTTTACTTAGATTCTCCTCAGATTTCTGATTAGAGTGATTGACAGGGTCATGTGATGATGTGGTTAATGGGTAAAACTGGGTCGGAGGCAGAAAGAAGCTTTTGCAGTTTAGAGTTGCAGTTCTAGCTGTGAATTGTTTGAAGACAGAGGCTTCTGCAAGTTGCCTGAAACTCATTTTTCTCTCTGACAGCTTTAAGACTATCTACTGCTCTTGGAATGTTTGATGAGACATTGTACTTGAGCTTTTCACCATATCTAATTTAAGTTATACATGCCGAGAGGGGGGTTTAATCAGACATATTAATTTGCTGTGTACGGTCCTGTATCGGCCTGCATTAAAGCTGAGCATGTTCAGTACACAAGATATGGAGGAAGTAATTCACTCGAGTCTGCTTCTGCACGGGCTATATGTTTGCCAGCTCAGAGCATAGTCATATAGGGGAAAGGGAGACAATTTATCCTCTTGAGCCTTTCATTATGGCTAACCATGACCCAACTCCATACCTGGGCTTTCCCCCCATATCCCTTAATACTTTGGTTCACAAAAATCTCAACCTCAGATTTAAAAAGAACAGCTGATATAGCCTTATTTGCTATTTGCTGTAGACAATTCCAAATCACTACTACCTTGGATATGTAGAAGTGATTCCTAATATTACTCTTGTAAACTTTGGCTCCAACTATTCCCCCCTTGCCTTTCCAATCAGCAGAAACAATTGGTTGATATTTTATGTGCCTCCAGCAGGTGTGTTTCCCATGAGGGAGCACATAAAATGGTGTGGGCACCCATCCCACTACCTTGCTGCCCATCCCCATCTCTAATATGGGGGCTTGGGTAAAGGAGGAGGCGATGGCCTAATGGTATTATCGCTAGACTGTTAATCCAGAAACTTTGGGAACCCAGGTTCGAATCCTGTCATGGCAGCTGGTGGAATTTGAATTCAATTTTAAAAATCTGGAATTAAGAATCTACCAATGACCATGAAACCATCGTTGATTGTCAGAAAAACCCATCTGGTTCACTAATGTCCTTTAGGGGAGGAAATCTGCCATCCTTACCTGGTCTGGCCTACACGTGACTCTAGAGCCACAGCAATGTGGTTGACTCTCAACCACCCTCTGAAATGGCCGAGCAAGACACTCAGCTCAAGGGCAACTAGGGATGGGCAATGAATACTGGCCCAGCCAGCGACGCCCATGTCCCACAAATGAATAAAGAAAGGGTAGGCTCCAAGACCTGAAGCCTGCCCGCCAAATTAAAATGACAATTTGAGGGTCTAGTAGGCAGGTTATAAAGCCTGATAATATGCTGCCCACATCGTAATACACTCAGTGTGAGCAGGATGCCTGATTTTAACCTTGATTTGATTTATTATTGTCACATGTATTAGCATATAGTGAGAAGTATTGTTTCTTGCGCACTATACAGAGAAAGCATACCGTTCATAGAGAAGGAAACAAGAGAGTGCAGAATGTAGTGTTACAGTTAGAGCTAGGATGTAGAGAAAGAAACCTCAAATGGTTAAATGGCAGGAAGGAGGGGTGCTTTGTGGGGCTGCCCTTTATCAATTGTAAGTCAGACCCCTCCTTAGATTAACCCCCTCTTTCCTTCATCCCTGCTCCCTCTCTTAAACTCACCTCTCCCCCCAATGCCCCTCTCCCTTTAATGAGATCCCCTCTCCTTCTAAATTCCAGTGAACAGAGGCTCAGTTGACCCACTCTCTCCTCATACGACAATCTTGCCATCAGTCTGGTGAGCCTTCGCTGTACTCCCTCTATGGCAAGTATATCCTGTCGTAGACAAGGGGCGGCATGGTGGCGCAGTGGTTAGCACTCCTGTCTCACAGTGTCAGGGACCTAGGTTCAATTCCAGCCTTGGGTGAGTGTACGTGTGTGGAGGTTGCACTTTCTCCCCAAGTCTGCGTGGGTTTCCTCCGGATGCTCCGCTTTCCTCCTACAGTCCAAAGATGTGCGGGTTAGGTGGATTGGTCAAGGTAAATTGTCCCTTGATGTCAGAGGGATTAGCAGGGTAAATATGTGGGGTTACGCGGATAGGGCCTGGGTGGGATTGCTGTCGGTGCCGAAGGCCAAAATAGCCTCCTTCTGCACTGTCATGATTCTATGATTCTAAGTGGACTAAAACGGAACACAATACTCCAAGTGTGGTCTCACCAGGG
This sequence comes from Mustelus asterias, assembly GCF_964213995.1. Classification (NCBI taxonomy): domain Eukaryota; kingdom Metazoa; phylum Chordata; class Chondrichthyes; order Carcharhiniformes; family Triakidae; genus Mustelus; species Mustelus asterias. The sequence goes on along the minus strand of NC_135815.1, from coordinate 86,612,890 downwards.
CCCTGTACAGCTGCAGTAAGACATCCTTGCTTCTGTACTCAAATCCTCTTGCAATGAAGGCCAACATACCATTTGCCTACCTAACTGGTTGCTGTACCTGCATGCTTGCTTTTAGTTGACTGGTATACTAGGACACCCATGTCCCTTTATATGTCAACATTTCCCAATCCATCACCATTTAAACAATACTCTGTCATTATGTTTCTCCGTCCAAATTGGATAACTTCACATTTATCCACATTATATTGCATCTGGTGTGTATTTGTGCACACACTCAACTTATCTACATCAATTTGAAGCTTTTTAATATCCTCCTCACCACTCACATTCCCACCAAGTTTGGTGTCATTAGCAAACTTGGAAATATTACATTTGGTTTCCACATCCAAATCATTGAAGTATATTGTGAATAGCTGGGGCCCAAACACTGTTCCCTGCAGGACTTCAATAGTCACTGCCTGCCACTTCAAAAAAGATTCATTTATTCCTACTCTCTGTTTCCTGTTTGCTAACCAATTCTCAATCCATGCCAGTTTGTCACCCTCAATCCTATGCACTTTAGATTTTGCACACTAACCTCTTATGTGGAACTTTATCAAAAGCTTTCTGAAAATTCAAATACACCCATAAAATCCTGACAGTGCAGAAGGAGGTCATTCAGCTCATCAGGTCTGCACAGACTCTTCAAAAGAGCATCTTACCCAGGCCCAATCCCTGCCCTATCCCTGTAATCCCAAACATTTATCATGGCTAATGCCCCTGACTTGCACATCTTTGGAAACTAAGGGGCAATTTAGCATGGCCAATCCACCTAACTCCCACATCTTTGGAGTGTGGGAGAAACCGGAGCACCCGGAGGAAACCCACGCAGCCACGGGGAGAACATGCAAACTCCAAACAGTTACCCATTGCCAAAATTGAACCTGAGTCCCTGGCACTGTGAGGTGCAGTGCTAACCACTGGGCCACCCTTATCAATTCTGGAAATTATATCCTCGAAAAACCCCAGTGTGTTTGTCAAACATGATTGCCCTTTCATAAATCCATGCTGATTTTGTCTAATCCCATTGATATTTTCTAAGTGTCCTGTTATCATATCCTTTATAATACTCTCTAGCACGGTGACACACGGTGCCCGGCAAGAAGCGGGAGAATGCAGGCATGCTGAGATGAACAGTGGGAACAGTTCGAGGAACTAGGGCGGCACGGTGGCACAGTGGTTAGCACTGCTACGTCACAGCACCAGGGACCTGGGTTCGATTCCTGGCCTCGGGTCACTGTGTGTGGAGTTTGCACGTACTCTCCACGTCTGCGTGGGTTTCCTCCGGGTGCTCCGGTTTCCTCCCACAGTCCAAAGATATGTGGGTTAGGTTGATTGGTCATGGCAACTTGCCCCTGAACGTCAGAGGAGATTAGCAGGTTACGTGGGGTTACGGGGATAGGGCCTTGTTGGGATTGTTGCCGGTGCAGGCTCGATGGGCCAAATGGCCTCCTTCTGCACTGTTGGGATTCTATGGAAGTCACCTGGGGGAAAGCAGCCAGAGCCACTGGAACGCGTGGTAATCAGTGGCCCAGTGCCTCTGTCTCTAACTTTACATACTCACTTGTTGGTGCTCATTGACCCTCCAATCACAGCCATGTTTCTCAGTCATCTTTGCTGCTGATAGGCTCCCTATTGAGCCTAACAATGGCAGGAGAATAGCAGATTGGGGGAGGAGTTCCCTGCAGAAATCTTCAAACTCACTGACCCATCTTACTGAAATTTCAGCCATCAGGCGGCAGTGAGGACCTCCGCAGGCTGCAATGCAGACAAACCTGGTGTAGGGTTTTGGTTTCCATACCTAAAAAAGGTTCTATTTCCTTTAGAGATGGTTCAAATAAGCTTCAGTGGATAATGGTGGAGTAGACATGATGGGCCCTGCTGCTGTTTCTTGTTTTTAAGTTCTAATAACCGTAAATAAAGTAAAGTTTATTTCTTCGTGTCACAAGTAGGCTTACTTTAACACTGCAATGAAGTTACTGTGAAACTCCCCTAGTCGCCACACTCCGGTGCCTGTACGGGTACACGGAGGGAGAATTTAGCCTAACCAGCACGTCTTTCGGACCGTGGGAGGAAACCGGAGAACCCAGAGGAAACGCACGCAGACACGGTGAGAACATGCAGACTCCACACAGAGCCTCCCAAGCCGGGAATTGAACCCGGGTCCCTGGTGCTATGAAGCAGCAGTGCTAACCACTGTGTCACCGTGCCGCACAGGGAGGGGCAGGAGGACAAATTGGTCTTAAAAAAAAAAGGGAAGGGGCCAGAGAGTGAAAAAAGAGAAAACACGAATTTTAGGAGAGAAAGATTTCACCAAAAACCAGATTCAAAGTAACATCAGGGAAAGTGAAATCCATGCCACAGAGATTGCTGGATCCTTGCAAACAGCTTTCTTTCAGGTCAATGGCAAGTGCTGTCACTGCTGCTGTCCACAAAATCCAGGCGAATAATCCGACTGCTCAGCAAACCAACAGGATAGTCTCTAAGGGATTTATATTGAAGAATCAAGTTTAGCCTCCATGTCCTAGCACTTGAGAGCAGTGAACAAAAGGCTGGCAGTATTGGAACACTGTTAGAAAACTATGAACAATTTATGTATCAAAATATGAACACTTGAAAGATATAATTCAGGGAAGGAGGCACAAAACATAAAAGGGAAAACTTTCCTTTGGAAAGAATGTTAACTCATTGATTATAGTTGAGCCTCAGCTGATGTCAGAATCTGTCTGCTATACTTTACATCGCAGCAGTACAGGCTGGGTAGACCAAGGCAGACAGCATACAGGAATAAGGCCGGTAGGCTGAGATTTGCAACGATGGGGCTGGAATGAGATTGAAGGCCGTCCACGAAAAGCAGTCATGGATGTTTACAGTTTATTTTAATTTTATTTATTATTATTTTTATTTATTACATTTATTTGTATTAATTTTATTTATTAATTAAATTTATTGCATTTACAGTTGTTTTAACAGTGAAATATGAAAGTTATTCAGTGTTTTGTGTGTATTATGTTCTGGGAAACAAGCTTGCCACAGTTCTTTTTTTAACATCATTATCCTACTACAATGTCCAGGAGGGAAGAAGATTAATTCTATCTCATTAGTATCACAGCAAATAGCTTTACAGTATTAAGATCTGTGAGAGCATGTATTTTGCGGTATCGCTAAGACCTGTTTACCTTGTGTCACCATGTGATAGATTGTTGCAGTGAATTTGCTGTGTTACATAGAAACATAGAAGCTAGGAGCAGGGGGAGGCCATTTGGCCCATCGAACCTGCTCCATCATTCATTACGATCATGGCTGATCATCCAACTCAATAGCCTAATCCTGCTTTTTCCCCATAACCTTTGATCCCATTCGCCCCAAGTGCCATTTTTTAAAAAAAATATCCAGCCACCTCTTGAATACACTCAATGTTTTGGCCTCAACTACTTCCTGTGTTAATGAATTCCACAGACTCACCACTCTTCAGGTGAAGAAATGTCTCCTCACCTCTATCCTAAATGGTCTGTCTACCCTGAATCCTCAGACTTTGATCCCTGGTTCTGGACTCCCCACCATCGGGAATATCCTCCCTGCATCTACCCTGTCTAGACCTATTAGAATTTTATAAGTCTGAACTCCAGCGAAAACAATCCTGACCTAGTCAATCTCTCCTCATACATCAGTCCCGCCATCCCCGGAATCAGCCTGGTAAACCTTCACTGCACTCCCTCGAGAGCAAGAACATTCCTCCTCAGAAAAGGAGACCAAAGCCGCACACAATACTCTAGGTGTGGCCTCATCAAGGCCCTGTATAATTGTTACTGTGATGGGTGAACCACTGTTGTTTAAATAGCCTTGTGGATAATTTAACACACGACCCATGAGCCAAATGATTCGCAGACCTTCAATACACCATGAGCAATGTCGCAGAGAGTGGTTTTACTCGGATCCATCTCGTGGGTAACTTGCATGGTTAGATCAGACAGCCATTTTACACACTGCCTGATTTTACTTTCCATTGAGCTAAGAGTGTAAAATGAGTAGCTGGTTTGATCATACTGATTTTCCATAGGTTAAAACATAGTCTGGCACAATTATGTGTTCTTCATCCTGAAAGGTTATATGTTAAAACAGGTATATATGGTGATACACCTTTTGTAGTCATTTATCAGTTCACATAGGAAAGAAGCCAATATACATTTCACTCTAATTCTATTAGAATAATTACTTGTTGATCGCCGAAGCATCTGCTAAATGTTCACAAAAATGCTTGAAACAAAAGCATAAAATGTCATGTCACCTCCAGCAATCATTTTAATTCTGAATGAACACATATTTCACAAGGAACTGGTAACTGATATTAAAATGATTTGTTGTTAATCATATATTAGCGACACTAGAGTAGCATTTCAGTTTTACATAAAGACATTTTGTTTTCTGCAGATTACGTCCTGGTCGATTCTGCTATTTTCATAAAACATTCCTGAAATGAAGCCCCCTTCATTCCTGCCCGCCTCAAAAAACTAAATTATAAAAAATCTTAGACCATAACTTTCTTAAGATCAGTACGTGTTCTGTAAACAATAAAGAAGCAAGCTGACTGTTACAGAGCAGCCCCATGATCAACCAGACAGACTTGCTGATATACCGTGCAGGTAGCTTTGTAAGCATTATTTTTGGTGAGAGTTACTGAACTGAATCACGGCATACCGTCCGCTGATCATCCATTCTGTATCAGAGGCTGCCAGCTGCTCGCCTTGTCCGGGCTTTAAGCCAACCTGAATGTCAGCTTTCAGTGTTCTCAAGCTACAAAGTGGCGCTGGTTGAAATCCACGTAGAGCAGTGTCAAAGGAAACAGTATAGCTCCACTTTCTGTCCCCTGTTAGTTTCCTATAGTTCAGGTCTCCCTTGAAAAAGATCAAATTTGACTTCTGCAATTCGGCATACAGGTCATGTGCAACCAGAGGCATGTCACAGAACTCGTGAGGGAGGGTCCAGAAAGGATGATCGTGATAAACCCAAATACCTTGCTTCATATTATTTTCCCACATCACACCGCATCTGGACAACTGCGCGTGATTGGCTGCCTGCATCTGCTTCAGCGTCCAGTCAAAATCTTCCTTGGTTGTATCCGAAACGAACCAAGGTATGCTTTTGCCGTGAAAGTGAATCACGTCGGCCAATCGTGAGGTAATGAGAAAATCCGCCAGTATCAGGTCTGTCACCAGCTCAAATCCTGAATTGTCAAGGACAATATCTATTCGGGTGCAAGCTGTTTCTGAGGTTTTGTTTCTCTTACTGTTCATGAGGAGTTCCCCAACAATTTCAGAATCATCCACCAGGATGCAGGGCTTCAGAGATTCCAGAGACGTTAGTGGATTGAGCTTTTGAGAGTTGTCCTGGCCGCCAGAAATGGAAAGGTCACATCTGTTTCCCCACAGTGCAACCTAGATTTTAAAAATAACACGATAAGCGACCAACATTTTCTTCTCACAGCACAGGAAATTAAAATGTTGACAAAGTGTCCACAATAACTCCAGAAACATTATTTCGCACGTTAAGAAAATACTTCTTTCCGCCCAAGATGACAAGACACAGAAATGACAGTGAAAACATTCACTTTGAAGTGATCCTTGATTTAATACTGTGCAACTTAATAAAAGCAGGTGACAGTGAACCATAGAATCCTACAGTGCAGAAGGAGGCCATTTGGCCCGTCGAGACTGCACCGACCACAATCCCACCCAGGCTCTATTCCCATAACCCCATGCATTTACCCTAGCTAGTCTCCCTGGCACTAAGGGGCAATTTAGCTTGGCCAATCCACCTAACCCGCACATCTTTGGACTGTGGAAGGAAACTGGAGCATGACCTAAAGTTTGCATTCATTTTTTAAAAATTGAATACTGCAGTGAGAAAATGTTAAGGAAAATCAATTTTTAAACAGTGCAGATTTATTGCCATGATACCTCAGAAATATGGAAATAGCAATTTGTAATCATAAGCATCACAAATGGACGTTCCACTCAGCCCACATCTTTTCAAAAAATGATTGATATCATAAGTGGACTTAGAACACCTTAAAAGATCACTTGTTAAAGTTTAAAGTTTATTTATTAGTGTCACAAGTAGGCTTACATTAACACTGCAATGAAGTTACTGTGAAAATCTCCTATTCGCCACACTACGGCACCTGTTCGAGTACACTGAGGGAGAATTTAGCATGGCCAATGCACCTAACCAGCACGTCTTTCAGACTATGGGAGGAAACCGGAGCACCCGGAGGAAACCCACACAGACACGGGGAGAACGTGCAGGCTCCACACAGACAGTGACCCAAGCTGGGAATCGAACCCGGGTCCCTGGCACTGAGAGGCAGCAGTGCTAACCACTGTGCCGCCGTAGCACCCTTTTGAAACTTTTCCCTCTTCCCTACCATTCCTAATTGACACATGGAAAGGTGTTCAAACTGTATTTGGTGAGTTATATATGGTAGAGACCTAAGTATATTATTAGTCATCTGTGCATTTTAAAACATTTATTGGTCTATTTGAATTTTCTGGGCCTGGGGAACTTGCAAAGTGATGCGTTCAATGCTGTCCAATAAATCCCAATTCAGAACACTGAAAATCTGTTTGGAACAGCAACTGAGATACACATAAATCAATAAGACATTGAGTTAAATATCAAGGCTACATTGAATGCACTATTGCAATCCATGAAGACAGACCGCCTCAGGGTATTTCATTATTTTGATAACTACCTGCCCAGCTTTGAATTTTGTTTGTAATAATGTGTTATTTATGCAGCTTCTTTTCCGAAAATACTTCTTTATTGCAAATGTGTTTTTTTAATTCATTCATGGGACATGGGCGACGCTGGATGGCCAGCATTTGTTGCCCATCCCTAGCTGCCCTTGAACTGAGTGGCTTGCTCGGACATTTCAGAGGGCAGTTGAAAGTCAACCACATTGCTGTGGCTCTGGAGTCACATATAGGCCAGACCAGGTAAGGACAGCAGATTTCCTTCCCTAAAGGATATTAGTGAGCCAGATGTGACAAACAATGTATATTTTTTAAGTTGTATTTTTATTTGTATGTCTTCTTGTGTTAAGGAAGGTAGAGTGATTTCAGTTTCATGTTGGTGGGGTTTATGAGTTTTGGTGTCTACAAGTCTAGATGGATCTGTGGCGGAAAAGTCAGGCTTTTCATTTTAATGAGTTAGAAGTTAAAGAGATGGGTAAAAAAGGGTTTGAGGTTTCATGATTTTGGGAAAAAAACATGGAAGCAGAAAAAGACATGGTCAAGTGACACAGAGAAAGGCAGGGAAGAATTCAGTATATGTCAGGGAGAGAAGACAGAATTTAAAGCTCTCTATTAAAAAATACTACAAGGCCACTAGGAGACTGAGTTTAGGGAACTCGTATTTGCTCTACAGTTGAAGCCATAGTGAGTATAGAGTACGGCTTTGGGTGCTTCAGGGAGAGATACAAGTTGGGTGAAAAGCATTGAGCATCCACCAAAACTCATAAACCCCACCAACATGAAACTGAAATCACTCTACCTTCCTTAACACAAGAAGACATACAAATAAAAATACAACTTTAAAAATGTACATTGTTTGTCACATCTGGTTCACTAATATCCTTTAGGGAAGGAAATCTGCTGTCCTTACCTGGTCTGGCCCATATAATAATTCACCAGAAGAAACCACTGGCAACTCTTCCAGTCTCAAGTGAAAAGCCTGTTGGTGAGGGTGGTGATGAGTAAATCTTCACTGGTTTATGTGTCTGTAAAGGAATTGTGATGATACTGTGCCTTCAAGGAATGTATTTGTCATGTTCCTTATGTAAGATCTGTTTAGGCAGTTTTTGTTTATTTCCAATACAGTTTTGTCTGTATCCAGCAGCCCTTTATTGTTATTGCAGCAGCATAACTGCTCCTAATTGCTAGAATGTTTGTTTTAATCTGGACTAATGCTGTTCTGGTGCTTTTACTGGTTCCCCAAAGGTAGGACTTGATTAGGTTGATTGATAGGTAAGGTCATATGACTGGGTGGAGCTCGGCATACACAGAGAATTCAAGCTTAGTTGCTGCTTTGAGTTGTTGGCGAACAATCGAAGAACAGTGCCTCTCTTTTTCCCTCTCTGAAGTTGGAGACTGGAATCTGCTAGGAAATAAGTCTCTTTCTCTGCTGTTTGGAAGCTGCAGATAGATGTATCCCTCTCTGACTCTGAAGTCTGAGAACTGCCAGAGACTAGGTTCACTTCTCTGAAGTTCTGCTGTTTTGAGGATATATCCTTCTCTGGAAACTGCTGTCTGGATCTCTGTCCAGAAGTGATAAAAGGCTGGAAATCTAGCATTACATGAGCATACTTGTTTTTTATGCTAATTAATTCTGAAGAAGGATGTATGTCTATGGGGATATTGCTTTAAATTGGAACTATAGAGATTGCTGGTTAAGAATTATACTTTGTCATGTTCAAGTATTTTAATTGGTAAAAGTTATGCTAATTCTTTTTGCTACATTCTAACTGTGTTCTTAAATAAAGTTTGTTCTGATAAAAGCTTCCTACTGAGTCACTTGCATCATACCTGGAGTGAAACACCTTATGCTCACCCTAATGCCAAAAGTAAAAGTTGGGGTCGAGGCTAACTTCATAACATACCTTGGAGTTTCTGGTCTGGCCCCTAACAGATTAGTGTGATTTGAAACATTTTCTTGTGGCATTGACATCTTTCTGCTTTTTGTCTGGTGTAATATAGTTAACATTTCTTGTTTAATAAATGTTTTATTCTTTATGTTAAAAGTTCATCAGCAGTCTCCGTTAGTTCAGTAACATTCCACCATGGTTTCTAAAAAAAGTTAGCATTAATCAAGCCAGGTTTCACTCTAGAATCTGACTTGTCCAGTGTTATCAGCTGGGATTGTAACAAATGGAAGTTAAAGGCTAAAGCATCTCCTGCTGATTTTCCATATTGTTTCTGAAATTACAAAATATAAATTTCAGTGGTGTTGATAATTATAGCTGTTTTGAACAAGTGGGAGTTAGCATTTTTCTGGGGAATTTCAAATTATCTAACAATTTGAAATTCAGCTGTACCGACCAGATAAAGCTCGGCACAACATCGTGGGCCGAAGGGCCTGTTCTGTGCTGTACTGTTCTATGTTCTAAGAGAAAGAATTGGCTGAGGGCTAATCTGCACCCATTATATGAGTGACTGTAACTGTCGCATGAAATACAACACTTATTCTTAAAATTTCAAATACATACTAAAAATGCATCAGATTGTAAAGCATTTATCTCACTGCATCCTAGTGTATCCTGCCTATTTTCACATCTTTTATCTGTATGTAGCATCCTTGGCAGATGCCTTGAACACAGTAAGAAGTCTCACAACACCAGGTTAAAGTCCAATAGGTTTATTTGGTAGCAAATACCATAAGCTTTCGGAGCACTGCTCCTTCGTCAGATGGAGTGGAAATCTGCTCTCAAACAGTGCAAACAGTTCCCTCCACCCACATTGTCTGTACATTTAAGATCTGGCTGGCTGTAGGATTCGCATTCTAATCAGTATTCTGCAACTTGATTCTGTCTGTTTGCACTGTTTGACAGCAGATTTCCACTCCATCTGACGAAGGAGCAGTGCTCCGAAAGCTTATGGTATTTGCTACCAAATAAACCTGTTGGACTTTAACCTGGTGTTGTGAGACTTCTTACTGTGTTTACCCCAGTCCAACACCGACATCTCCACATCATGACAGATGCCTTGAACCCAGGGGTAGGAAAAGTCTGACTGATCCCTACTAACTAAGCGACCAATAATAGATTAATAATCACAAGATTGTTACAAAGCATGGAAATGACTGCAAATGGATGTATATGGATACATGCAATCCTTATAAACAATCATAAAAATGCAGCTATAATAAAATCATAGAATCCCTACAGTACAGAAGGAAGCCATTCAGCCCATCAAGTCTGTACCGACCCAGGCCCTACTCCTGCTGATTTTCCATATTGTTTCTGAAGTTACAAAAGATAAATTTCAGTGGTGTTGATACATAATTTATCCACAATTATCCACAATTTGAACAACTGGGAGTTAGCATTTTTCTGAGAATTTCGAATTATCTAACTATAATCTAACAAACAATATGTGTAAACCCAAATATTTACCTTGCTAATCCCCCTGACACTAGGGTCAATTTAGCATAGCCAATCAACCTAACCCACACATCTTTGGAGTGTGGGAGGACACGGGGAGAAAGTGTAAACTCCACACAGTGACCCGAGGCCGGAATTGAACCTGGGACCCTGGCACTGTGAGGCAGCAGCACTAATCACTGTGCCACCATGCCGCCTCTTCACCTCAAGAAAACTATATGAATGACTACAAGTACACAAAGATGAGAGATCTTGTGGTTGCTGTCAGTTATCTACAATATTAATCATAACTTTACAAACACTCATATCGTGGCACAATTGCTTTTTAGGATATATTTTGTGACTTTTCCTTTGGTGTTGGTGAGATTTTGTTTATGTGAACTGTGCATTAAAATGAACCCTGGAAGCTGATTCTAGCAAGGATCTTGTACCTTGAAGCTATGTTGTCGATACTGAATGAAAATAAGAAAATACTCAAGTATCTTTCTTTCCTAATGCTTAAAAAACTTCACCTTACAGACTTTGTGTGGCACTGAGCAACAATGCCAGGGTCTGTAGCTCCAAGTGAATCATGGATCAATTATTGTATTGTACAATCTGATATTAGCACTCAACCTTCAACTTTAGTAATAACTAGACAAATACAAACTTGTACACGACCCATTTATTTAAGGCCTACCTGCACGAGCAGCAGAAACTCAGCTTTGAGTTGAGTATCCTCAAAACATTTTATTTTCTTTTTCATTTCTAGAAAGTAGGTGCAGATAACAATGATAGCCTGTTGCGATGTGAAGAAACTTTGGGTCTTTGCTTCATTAAATACATCAAAATCACACATGGGAGGACTGCAACACAGTGAACATAAAAGTAAATTAATTTACAGACTTTACAGCTTAAAGTCCAACATTTCCTTGATCTTTAACATCATCGATTCTTGTTGATCTCTTGTGGGATTGTTCAAACAAAAATAAAAGCTTATATTTATTAACACACATTATTAACAGAGAGGAACATCTCAAGGTGCTACACAATCAGACAGAAATTTGCTTTTATATGGCACCTTACTACATCCTCAGGATATCCCAAAGATCTTCACAACTAAGAAACACAGGGACACAACATCACAGTTTGCAAATGTCCCAGAACTGTTGCATTGGTTCAGATGTGGAAATGCCGGCATTTGACTGGGGTGGGCAGTGTGGCGACTAGGGGATTTTCACAGTAACTTCATTGCAGTGTTGATGTAAGCCTACTTGTGACACTAATAAATAGAAAAAACAGTAAGAAGTCTCATAACACCAGGTTAAAGTCATTGAGGTTTACAGCATGTAAACCTCTATGACTTCGGCCCAACCTGTCCATGCCGCCATTGGAGCGCTGCTCCTTCATCAGATGAGTGCCATACTAGAGTTTCACTCAGCTGATGAAGGAGCAGTGCTCCGAAAGCTCATGGTTCCAAATAAACCTGTTGGACTTTAACCTGGCGTTGTGAGACTTCTTACTGTGCATTGGTTAAGAGAGCAGGGCATGACTTCGGAAGGATAAAGACAGATCAGTCAATTGGGTAGATCGACGGCGGATGAAATTTAATGAATAGAAAGGAAAGGTGATATGTTTAGGGAAGAAGAGTTTGTACAAACTCAATGGTAAAACTTTACAAGCAGAGCAACCTTGGGTTTTAGGTCCACAAATCTTTAAAAATGGGAGAACAAGGTGATAAAAGCGTTCTTCAAAAGTGTTGCAAAGACACCATACAAATGCAATTTCCATCTTCAGATCTTTATATTCTAGACACAATGGGTGAAATTTTCCCGTCCCGCCTGCCACGGGAATCGTACTGGGTAAAACACGGACCACGCAAAGGTCCTTTGACCGCGGGTGGGATTTTCCAGCCTTGGGGCGAGCGTGGCCAGAAAATCCTGCCCAATTTTTTCAAATGAAAAGTTATGGAAGTTTTTAAAAGTTTAAAATTTATTTTCAGCGAATTGAATTCACTCACTTGAGTTGTAGTGATTCATGAATGCGACGGTACATGTAACACTCCATGTACAGCCAGGCTGATTTAAACCAGCTGGGGCTTTCACCCGTATCCAGTCTAGCCTGTTGGTGTTCCAGGTATTCATTCCACAGGTCAGCATCAGGTAATCCATCTGTAAGAGGTAGTGCCGGCTTGTCAGTTTGCAGCTCATTCCGTAACTTAGACATGAGGTAGATAGCTCTTTTTTCTGCCTCCACACCTTCCTAGAAAAACACGCAGCATTATCTGAGATACATTCAGGCAAAATCATTACAAATTAACATGTTATTCTTTGAGAAATACAATACAAAATAAAACCAACATTTTTATATGGTCATTTTAAAACAAGTTATAGTTTAGCTATTTCTGGCAAAACCTGATAACTCCACCCAAATGAGCAGAGAAATTATGATAGTACATTAATCCCACTGCTTTAGCTAACATATAACCAAGTAATCACACAGCACAATAGTTTTAAAGTTTACTTATTATTGTCACAAGTAGGCTTACAATAACACTGCAATGAAATTACTGTGAAAATCCCCTAGTCGCCACAGTCTGGTGCCTGTTCGGGTACAGTGAGGGAGAATTTAGCATGGCCAATTCACCTAACCAGCACGTCTTTCAGACTGTGGGAGGAAACCGGAGCACCCGGAGGAAACCCACGCAGACACGGGGAGAATGTGCAGACTCCACACCAAAGTGACCCAAGCCGGGAATCCAATCCGGGTTCCTGATGCTGTGAGGCAGCAGTGATAACCACTGTGCCACCGTGCCGCGCCCATAGGAAAACAGCATTTCACCCATTGGGTCTGTACTAGTTGTTTTTGTTCAATGAGCATCCCAATCTAATCTTAATGTCCTATTGGCTTCCAACAAGCTTCATTCAATATTCTTTTTTAAACCAATTTTTTTGAACTTTAACTGCTACATCAATGCTTATTTATTATTCCTATTGGGATGACTGCTATGTTTTATGGGCTGCAGAGGGAGTCAAAGGTTATGGGAGGCAGACAAAAAAGTGGGGCTAAGATCACTATCAGATCATTGACGATCTCAATGAATGACGGAGCAGGCTCAAAGAGTTGAAAAGCCTACTCTTTCTATTTCTCATGATCTTATGATCAGAGATTTCCTGATATTAGAGGAGGACAAGGAACAGACCTCTAACGAAATTCCATTATTCAAGTTAAATTTTCAGCATAGTTCAGCACTAACACTTTTAATGGGAGTTAGAAAGTTCAAGCCCCAATCCAGCAATTGAGTAAAAAAATGTAGGCTGACCCTCGAGTACGGCACTGTCACAGGACATCTTGCAAATCAGATATTAAAGTGAGGGCCTGTCTGCTTGTTCAGATAGATGTTAAAGATGCCGTGGCCTTTTTGAAGAATTGGCCAATGTTCGTAAGAACATAACATCGGATCTTCAAATCCATTCAATTAGAGAATGGCTTATCTTCACCATGACTCCATTTAACTACATTCTCTCTTTATCCCTACTTGACAAAAATCTAACAATTTCAGTCTTGAAAATCTCAATTGACCAAGCACACACAACCATTAGGAGAATCAAGTTCCAGATTTCCACTCCACTTTGTGTGAAAACACGCACCCTGATTTCACTCCTAAATGGCTGAGCTATAATGTTGAGATTATGACCTCTTGGTCAGGATTCCTTCAACATGGGAAAAGCTTTCTGTGCATTGGCTCCGACGAGTCCTTTAATAATTTCAAACACCTTGCCAAGTTCAACCTTAAATCTTCTAAACTCCAAGGAATATAAAACAAGTTTATGCAATCTGTCCACTTAATTTAGCATTTTAAATTTAGTATCAGGTTTGGTATCAAAGGACCCGAATGTATGGTAGGCAAATTTGCTGATGACACAGAGATAGGTGGGAAATTAAGTTGGCATAGGAAAGTCTATAAAATCATTTAGACAGGTTAAGTGAGTGGGCAAAAATTTGGCAGATGGAGTATAATGTGAGAAAGTGTGAACTTGTCCACCTGGCATAAGAATAAAAACAGCAGTTCATTGTTTAAATAGAGAGAGACTGCAGAACTCTATGGTGCAGAGGGATCTGGGTACACGGACCACAAAATGCTAGTATGCAGGTACGGCTAGTGGTTAGGAAAACAAATGGAATGTGGCCATTTAATGCAAGGGGAATTGAGAATAAAGGTAGGGAAACCAAAAGAGGAAATGCTGGAAAATCTCAATAGGTCTGGCAGCATCTGTAAGGAGAGAAAAGAGCTGATGTTTCAAGTCCAGATGACCCTTTGTCAAAGCTAAAAGGCATAGATAGTGGGATTTATACTGTGGGGTGAGGGAATGAAAGATGAGTCATAGCCACAAAAACAAGGGGAAAGGCTGCTAATGGCAGTCCATTGAGAGAATAAAGACTGTGAATGGCCAAACGGCAGAGAAGCTGAAATCAGAGGGCAAGCTGTGACAGATGAAGATGTGGGAGAAGGGGAAGATGGGTAGGAGAGAGGTAAAATTGAGAAGAGGGGGATAAAATAGAGGAAAGAGTGGGGGGGAAGAAAAATAAAGGAAGGCAATAAAGAAATAAAAGGTAGAGAACAGTTAAAAACTAAATAAGATGAAAACAAAGGGGTTGAGGTGGGGCAGAGCTAATCATCTGAAGTTGTTGAACTCGATGTTGAGACCGGAAGGCTGTAAAGTGCCGAGCCGGAAGATGAGATGCTGTTCCTCCAGTTTGCGTTGAGCTTCACTGGAACATTGCAGTTGGCCAAGGACAGACATGTGGGCATGGGAGCAGGATCATGTGTTAAAATGGCAAAGCAACTGGGAGGTCAGGGTTCTGATTGCGCACAGACCAAAGGTGCTCAGCAAAGCTATCACTCAGTCTACATTTGGCCTCTCCGATATAGAAACCACATTGGGAGCAGCGACTACAATAGACCAAACTGAAGGAGGTGCAAGTGAAATGCTGGTTAACCTGGAATGAGTGTTACAAATTTTGCTACAACTGTATAAAACTTTAGTGAGAGTGCGTCTGGAATACCGTGTAAAGTTTAGAGTCACAGTACTGGTCTCCTTATTTAAGGAAGAATAAAACTGCATTATAAGCAGTTCAGACAAGTTTCACTCAACTGATTCTGGGAATGATGGGGTAATTTTATGAGGAAAGATTAAACAAGTTAGGCCTATACCTGTTGGATTTAAAAGAATGAGAGGTGATCTTATTGAAACATAGAAGACCCTGTGGGGGCTTGACAGAGTGGCTGTTGAGAGGATGTTTCCCCTTCTGGGGAAGTCTAGAATTAGTGGGCACAGCGGAAACTGGGTAGTTGAATATATTCAAGGCTGAGTTAGATAGATTGTTGATCAATAGTGGAGTCAATGGCAATGGGGGACAGACAAGAAAGGGGAGTTGAGGCCAGAATCAGATCAGCCATGATCTTATTGAGTAGCGGAGCAGGCTGGATGAGCCAAATGGCCCACTGCCACTCCTAATTCTTGTGTATTCATTCTGTACCCCTTCCAAGGCCATTATTAGTTTGTAAAATTATATTTCAACCCACCTGTCCATATTTCTGAAAAAAGTTCTCCATATTCCGATGCACTGTATCAATAGCCTTGGTCAGGATTTGTGGAAGTCGGTCTTTCACAGTAAAGTATGCAAATGACCTAGAAAGAGAAATGGATGTCAGCCAGGATCCGCAGCTACAGAATGCAAGAATCGAACATACATTTTTCATTTTGTATAATCATAGGATCACACAGAAGTATTTCCTGCAATTTTAACATAACTGACAGATCTCTCAAATAACTGATGTTATTTTACTGGCAAATGCAGTGGACTTCTATGATGGGAAAGTGCACGCAAAGAACAAAATCTATACTATATTCCATACCATCGTCCCAACTGAAACATGTTCAATATACTGTGCAAGCTCAGGGCGGCATGTGCATGTAATTGCAAAACTGAAAGCATTAAACAAATTCTGATGTTGCAAATTTCTGCTCTGATATAGGTGGACCTGTGTTCAAGTTCAGCCCTTAACGGAGTGGTGAAACTTTTCTCTGCCTGAAGGTTATGTGGGTTCTTTTTAAAATAAATTTGACCAATTTCACAAAATTGCCTGACTCAGCAGCAACAGGGAAGTCACTCAGAGACGCCACAGGATGATGAAGTCGGCATGTGAGGTAGAGCAGCCTTTTGGATGGAACATTAAACTGAGGTCCCATCAGGCCTCAGGCGGACGCAAAGGTTCCCACACTATCCAAAAGAGCAGGGGGGACTGGATCAATCAACATGACTGAAACAGATTATCTGGTCATTATCACATTGTTGTTTTTGGGACCTTGCTGAGCACATATTGATTGTTTCCCAATATAGTGACTACACGTCAAATAGTTCATCGTTGGCTAGAAAGTGCTCAGTGGAGTTAAGTAAATTTAAGTATTTTACATAAATTTAAGTATTCCTTTCAGCGATTATAGATATACGGTTGTTGCTAATGATCGGACATCCATTTGAGTTCCAGGGCAACAGCCTGAGCAAATGGCAGAAATGTTTCAGGCTATGGGCCAGAAAAGATATAGGCCGGAATTATCTGGTCTTGTGCATCCCGTCACTGCTGCAAGTGAGAACGGAGATTTTTGGCACTCAGCCAAAACTCCATTCACTTCAGTTGGACCGGAGAATCCCAGCCGCGGGCGAGGTCGGAGAATTCCAGCCATAATTACCACAGAGCTGAGTGAAACGCTCAATGAAACCTGCTCACATTGGAATGCCCACATCTCTCAGATAATGTTATTCTTGCCTCGGATTTAGAAGCTTGCCCCAATGCAGAATTTGAGCATAGGCTCGGATGACACATTAATGTAGAACTAAGGAAGTGCTGCATAGTTGCTGGTGCCCGTCTTTGATAGGAGACGCGAAACTAAGACCCCAATTCAGTTAGATATAAATGATCCCATGGCATAGCTGGAATAACAAACTTCTCACACCCTGGGAAACATTTCTCTCTCAATCAACACCACCAAAACTGGATTAATTGCTTCTGCATCTCACAGGTATTGCAAGATATCTCTGTGTGCCTACATAACAATTACTGCGCTTTGACCATAATTTATTACATCGATTTTGAAGACATAAATGTCAATAAAGCACTAACTTTAACAGTTATAAAACCTCGCAAGTATTTCACTTAAAAAACAAAATCAGACTGAGTTAATTGGCGTGAGCATTCTGTTCTGTGTACTGACAAAGAAATCTATGCTGGAGATTTTGCTAGCTCTAGACTTGACTATTCCAATGCACTCTTGGCTGGCCTCCCATTTTCTACCTACAGTAAACTTCAAAATTCTGCTGCTCATGTCCTAACTTGCACCAAATCCTGTTCATTTATCATTCCTATTCTTGCTGACGTACATTGGTCCCCCAGTTAACAAAAATCTGGATTCTTGAATTAAAATCCCTCAATGACTTTGTCCCTCCCTATCTGTGCAATACTCTAAAGTCCTCCAGCCTTCCAGAGATACCTGCGCTTCTCCAATTCTGGCCTCTTGAGCATCCCTGATTTTAACTGTTCCACCATTGGTGTCTCTGCTTTCACATGGCAAGGTCTTAGCGCTCTGGAATTCCCTCCTTTAACTTCTGCGTTGCTCTTTCTTCCTTTGGAATGATCATCGTAGAATCCCTACAGTACAGAATGCAGCCATTCGGCCCATCAAGTCTGTACCGACCATAATCCCTCCTTCTGTACTGTAGGAGTTCTATGATTCTGTGAACCCTTATGAAATCATGGGTTTCCAAATCTTACAATTTTTGAACTTTCATAATTAATATAATACCAATAAGACATAAAAATTCCAAGAGCAAAAGATTAAGTACTAAAAATTAGGGCTACATTTCCACATCAATGGGTGGAAAATATATCCTTGATGCCC
Organism: Mustelus asterias; assembly: GCF_964213995.1. NCBI lineage: Eukaryota > Metazoa > Chordata > Chondrichthyes > Carcharhiniformes > Triakidae > Mustelus > Mustelus asterias. The sequence continues at coordinate 86,594,755 of NC_135815.1, read as the reverse complement.
AAGTGTTTTTGTTTGTAAAATGATGGCAATGCATTTCTGAAATCATAGAATCGCTACAGTGCAGGAGACCATTCAGCCCACCGAGTCTGCACCGACTCTCTGACAGAGTACCTTATCCAGGCCTTTCCCCCACCCTATCCTCGTTGCCCCACACACTTACCATGGCTAATCCACCTAACCTACACATCTTTGGACTGTGGGAGCAAACCGGAGCACCCGGAGGAAATCCATTCAGACACGGGGAGAATGTGCAAACCCCAAACAGACCAAGGCCAGAATCGAACCCGGGTCCCTGGCGCTGTGAGGCAGCAGTGCTAACCACTGTGCCATGCTGAGGTTTCAAGATGTCAAGAGGCTGCCAAAAAAGGTGCCAGTTTTTTTTGTCTTCTTTACGTCAATTCTAAAAGGGTAATTATTCAAAATACAGTCTCAGGAAAGGGTTGCCAATAAACAGTCGCATTTGTAACATGGCCAATCTGAAAAATGACAGGATGCAATGTGCTGACTAAACTCCATTTTGCTGCAGACAGATGGTTGGATCCACAGTGTGGGAACATAACCCCAGAGAGTAAAACAGTTGAAAGGTCATCCATTTCCTCAGTAAATAAATGCAGCAAGCCAGGTCAGCGCTACCACCCTATTATGGTGAAAACATTCCAACAATTCCACCTGCAAATCTGTTTTTCTTCAAAAATAATTGTTTCTCTGCTTTTATTCTTTTTCTTTTTTCAGATTATTTTAAAGGAGCAAGCTGCCTTGATGTGGCTGGCAGCAAAATCAATGGTTGCAATTTTAATGAGATGCCAAAAGTGGCAACTTATTTTTAATAATTTAAGAACCAACATCAGCATTCGGTATCATACAGTAGCTGCTATGTCAAGGTTATCGGAACAAAATGAACCTCAAAAGTACATTCCCATTCACCTACAGCATGATCTCATAGCCCAAAGATCATGTGGTACAAGACATAATCACTTTTGAGTGGCCCATTGATCTAGAGATGAGTTCAGTTTATCTATTAGTGTCACAAGTAGGCTTACATTAACACTGCAACGAAGTTACTGTGAAAATCCCCGAGTCGCCACACTGTTCGGGTACACGGAAGGAGAATTTAGCATGGCCAATGCACCTGACCAGCATGTCTTTCGGACTGTGGGAGGAAACCGGAGCGCCCGGAGGAAACCCACGCAGACAAGGGGAGAATGTGCAGACTCCACACGGATAGTGACCCAAGCTGGGAATCGAACCTGGGTCCCTGGCGCTGTGAGGCAGCAGTGCTAACCACTGTCCCGCCCAACAATGAAAGGAGTGAACAATGGAATGTTGCATATTATCAATGCTAATAATGAACCTAAGATTTTTACACATTAAAGCAACTTAGGTGAAGTCATGCAGTATGATCAGACGTAACTATGATAAAGGCAGTGTCTACTGATCTGACATTGGAATGACCGGGTAAGTTATAGATCTTCTATAAGCTAATGCTAGCTCTAGCTCTGAGTGAATGCTAGCAGTTAGCATTGTGTCTGAATTACTGTATAAAAAGGGACAAGTCTCAGAAGACACTGGCTGGGAGTATTTCAAGGCCAGAGAAGTGTGTGTCAAGTTTCACTGCCAGGATTTTGTGCAGACGTTTATATTTTTAGAACCTCATCATTTTCCTTGAAAAGGTGAATCGCAGAAATAATGATATCACAGCTGAGCAGTTTCAAAAAAAACCATAGGTGAATTTGATGTGAGGGGGAAAGGGGGGAGGGGAAAGCACATAATCAGGTGAGATGGTGGCAGATGGGGACCCTGCCATATTCCTGCTCCACCCCATTAAAATCCATGGTACTTTCTGCCTTGCCACCAACTGAGGTACTGAAGGAGGAAAATAATGCCCAAGGGCCTCTTCCAGCCACCTCGAGATTAACCCAATAGCGGGCAGGCCTATTGCCTGCCCCCAGAGAGCATGAAATGCAAATCTGCGTGGATTGTGTGTGGTCTCCGAGAAAGGCTCCTTGTTCAAAAGCATTCAGTGCAGGATCAAGGGATCCAGCATTGAGAAGTGGGGGACGGGGCTGTAAGAGCAAGACCCCTGCTCTTACTGCTGACCCTTTTACAACTCCTCCCTGTGACACCCCTATCCTGCAAAACCCCTTCTGCCATGACTTAAATCCAGTCTGGGTCACTCTGTGATCCTGGGACTCTGGTGGATGTGATTTCAGCAGCAAGCACCAGCTCCCCCGGTGGCGCTGCTGGCAGCTCTGGGTGGGTCTTCCCATCCCTGGCTCCTGATCCCAAGGAAGGCCTGCCAGTGGTCTCTTAATTGCCTGATTGGGGAAGACCCACCGAATTATGAGCCAAAGGCGGCAACACTGGTCCCTCACAGGCTCTCCAGTTGATGACTGAAGCGCCCCATCTCCTCCGTAAAATGATGGGAAGACCCACCCACCCAGAGCTGCGCTGCCAGCAGTGCCACCAGGGGAGCTGGTGGTTGCTGTTGAAATTACATCCACCAGAGTCCCAGGATCACAGAATGACCCAGACCCAGATTTAAGTGATGGCAGAAGGGGTTTTGCAGGATAGGGTGTCACAGGGAGAGGTTGTAGAAGGGTCAGTAGCAAGAGCAGGGGTCTTGCTCTTACAGCCCCGTCCCCCACTTCTCAATGCTGGGTCCCTCGGTCCTGCACTGAATGCTTTTGAATAAGGAACCTTCCTACAGCAATCATTCAGTGCATTTTTGCAATACTCCAGGAATTGTGTTCAAGAAATCTTTCATTCATTCATTTCACAAACGCATAACACAATCTGCAGTGAAAGCCATCCTGCATTATGAAAATATAGTGCCTAAGTACTGGCTTTTCTAGCTCCCCACCAAATGCCCCCACCTTCCTTTAGAGAAAATCCTTTATCGGTGTTATAGATTTTCAGTAGTAATATTGTTAGCCTAGCCATATCTGAATAACAGATAGGGAATCTCATGCTACATTTAGTTTTCAAAAGGATATTGTGTTAAATAGAATTTATTTTTTAATTCAACATCTGTACACCTTCAACTTTAAAAATCATTTAATCCAAGTATATTGCTTTGGAGTTGAAAAGCAAGCACATTGTTCAAGTCAAGATGGGATGAGGCTTTGAGATGATAGTGTTCTCATGCACTCAGCGATACCATTGCCTCCAAGTGTTTTGGGGAAATAGTTTTGGCTCTTTTATTATAGAGGGTCATTGCCTAGCACTGGTGTGACACGAACATTACTTGCCACTTTATCAGCCTAAGCCTGGATGTTGCCCACATCTTGCTGATTACCATATTAGCCTGTTCCATGCAGAGGAATTGCAAACATAGCTGAGCATTGTGTAATCATCAGGAGACAGACTCATTTCTAACCTTACAATGGAGGGAATGTCATTGTTAGAGCAGGCGAAGATAGTTTGGCCTCGAATGCAGCCTTGACCAACACCTGCAGTGATGACCTGAAACTTAGACACCCATCTTCCTTTCCGCTTTGTATGAATCCAGCCAGAGAGTTTTCCCCCTGAACTCCAGTTTTATTGGGGGGCTTATTGATACTACACTTGGTCAAATGCTGCCTTGATGTTAGGTGAAGTAACAGTGTGACCCAGATACAAACCATTTTTGGATAAAGGTTGTAATGTGGTCTGGAGTTGAGTGGTCCAGATGGATCACAAACAGGGCATCAGCAAGCAGTTTATTAGTGAAAAATGTGCCACTTGATAGCACTGCTGTTGATTCCTTTCTCCGCATTGTTTGTTTATGAGGTGGAAATTGACCCAGTTGGATTTGTCCTTCTTGCAATAGGAATGCGTGAACAATTTTTCACATTATTGGTTCGGTATTAGTGTGAATGTTCGATGCTAGTGTTATAGCTTAGCTAGGGGTATGACTAGTTGTAGAACACAGGTCTTCAGCATTACAGCTGGAATGTCATAAGTCCATAGTCTTAGCTGTATCAACTACACAGTTTATGTCACATGAATTGAATAAAAGACAGGCATGTGATAGTGGGGACCTGTGGAGAAGGCAGAAATGGTTCATCCATACAACAAAGTGAATGAAGATGGTTGCAAATGCTTCAGCCTCATTTTTGCACTCAAGTGCTGCATTGTATCATCGTGAAGGACAGCAATGTTAATAACTCTCCTTGCCATGTCAACATTTTTAACCAAGACTGAGGCAGGACGACAGAGTTTGATCTGGTCTATTGGTCATGTTATATTTTGCTATCTGTGGCATATCGTTATCACTGTTTAGCAAGTATGAAATGCAGTGTTGTAGCTGCACTAGTTTGGGATATTTTTAGGTACATCTAGTGTTACCCTCGACACATGTTCATGTATAGGTTCTACATACCTCATTGAACGAGGGTTGTACATAATTTTGCTGCTGCCCCACAGCACTGCATGGATTCCCTGTTTTGAGCTGCTGGATCTTGACTTAATGTATCCCATGCAGCCCAGTGATAGCACCACATGACACAATGGAAGATCTCCTCTCTTTGTGGTGCTACATGGAATAAATTAACATATTGTAAAGCACTTCCTGAGGTCATGAGGCACTATGTTAATGAAAGTCTTTTTTCTACATTGAAATCTGAACAAGCAGCGGAAACGCAGATTGTACCAGATTACACCAAGTAACTTTGCCCCTCGCCTGAGATGGGGTGATCCTCAGGTTAAATCACCACCAGTCCATTCTTCTCCTCAAAAGGGGAGAGCTGCCAGCTCAAGAACACCACACACACCGGACATACTCTCTTTCACCTTCTTCGATCGGGAAAAAGATCGAAAATCTGAGGTCACGCACCAACTGACTCAAGGACAGCTTCTTCCCTGCTGCCATCAGACTTTTGAATGGGGGGGGCGAGGGGTGACTCGAAGTTAAAGTTTATTTATTAAGTCACAAGTAAGGCTTCCATTAACACTGCAATTATGTTACTGTGAAATTCCCCTATTCGCCACATTCTGGCACCTGTTTGGGTCAATGCACCTAACCAACACGTCTCTCAGAATGTGGGAGGAAACCCACGCAGACACAGGGAGAATGTGCACACAGACAGTGACCGGAGCCGGGAATCGAACCCGGGTCCCTGGGTGTTGTGAAGCAGCAGTGCTCACCACTGCACCGATCCATACCCTACACAAATCCAAAACGATGGAACAACACTTCACAGACCCATGCCCTTTGGGACCACATCGGAGGTTTTCTCCTCCTCATTCGCCAGCCTCTCTATAGACAAGCACTGGATTTGAATGGAAATCCTAGTAAAGACTATAGCATTACGATTCATAGAATCCCCACAGTGCAGAAGGAGGCCATTCAGCCCATCGAGCCTGCACCGACCACAATCCCACCCAGGCTCTAGGGGGAATGGGGGGGGGGAGGGGAATCGGCGCGCGGTACAGTCGGTCCCTCCTAACTACAGACCCGGTGTACTTGGCCGAAAGCGAGTCCGGTACCTCCACCTGTGGCATCGCCAAACCCGGCCTCGCCGCCATCTTGTCGCGCAGCGTCCCGAACGGGAGGGGGCCGGGCCGGAGGCGGGGCCCAGGGCAGGAAGTGACGACACCCAAGGTGATTGGGGCGTGCGGGGGGGGCGGGGCGGTGTCCAACGGTCGGTGCACGAGCGGGGGAGGGGCGATTCGCCAGGGAACGTCAGAGGATTGTCACCCGGGGGGGCTGTGAGGAAGAGTCCGGCCACGGAGGTGCGTCAAAGGAGCAAAAAAAATTCTGTTGAGTCATCCCCGGAGGAACATTTATTTATTTGGGAGGAGAGAAGCTGTGTGCACGCGCGCATGCGCTTAGCCGGGGATCCGCGGCAGATCCTGCTCACCTCCCACCTACTGCGCACGCGCGGCTGCTCACCTCCCACCCACTGCGCACGCGCGGCTGCTCACATCCCACCCACTCCGCACGCGCGGATGCTCACCTCCAACCCACTACGCACGCGCGGCTGCTCACTCCCCCAAAGCATTGCATATTGGTAGCAAAGTGCTTTGCAATGGCTTAAAATAATAGAATCCCTGCAGTGCAGAAAGAGGCCATTCGGTCAATTGAGCCTGCACAGATAACAGTCCCACTCAGACCCTATCCCCGTTACCCCACCCCTGTTAATCTCCCTGACACTAAGAGGCTATTTGCGGCACTAAGAGGCTATGGCGGCACGGTAGCACAGTGGTTAGCACTGCTGCTTCACAGCTCCAGGGTCCCGGGTTCGATTCCCGGCTCGGGTCACTGTCTGTGTGGAGTTTGCACATTCTCCTCGTGTCTGCATGGGCTTCCTCCGGGTGCTCCGGTTTCCTCCCACAGTCCAAAGATGTGCGGGTTAGGTTGATTGGCCAGGTTGAAAATTGCCCCTTAGAGTCCTAGGATGCGTAGGTTAGAGGGATTAGCGGGTAAATATGTGGGGGTAGGGCCTGGGTGGGATTGTGGTCGGTGCAGACTCGATGGGCCGAATGGCCTCCTTCTGCACTGTAGGGTTTCTATGATTTCTATTTAACGTAGCCAATTGACCTAACTTGTGCATCTTTGGACTGTGGGTGGAAACCAGAGCACCCAGAGGAAACCCATGCAGACACGGGGAGAATGTGCAAACTCTGCACAGTTACCTGAAGCTGGAATGGTGGTGCTGTGAGGCAGCAGTGCCAACCACTGTGCCAGCATGCCACCCATGGATCTTAAGCTTATGAAAGACGTTATGTCAATGCATTCTTTTATACCAATAGCTGACAAACATGTAGGTCTATTAATGTGAAAGCTGAGCAGATTGATGTAGGGGCAAACATAAGCATGAATCATAGAATCCCTATAATGCAGAAGGAGGCCATTTGGCCCATCGAGCCTGTACCAACGACAATCCCACCCAGGCCCTATCCCTGTAACCCCATGTATTTACCCTGTTAGTCCCCCTGACACTGATGGACAATTCAGCATAGCCAATCCACCTCAGTATGTGGGAAGCTTTTTCCAAAATTTTAATCTAAAATTGACTTCGTTTAGAACCAATCACAAATCCCAAATCCAATGAATATTGGCTGGGTGGTTAACAGTGAGGTTGAGTGTCTTGGGTGACAGGAAGATATAGATGAGATGGTCAAATGGGCAGATAAGTGGCAGATGGAATTTAATCCTGAAAAGTGTGAGGTGATGCACTTTGGAAAGAGTAATTTGACAAGGAAATATACACTGAAGTTCTGAAGAACAAAGGGACGATGGTGTGTTTGTCCATAGATCTCTGAAGGCAGAAAAGCAGGTTAATAGGGTGGTGAAAACGGTATATGGCACACTCACCTTTAACAATCGGGGTATAGATTACAAAAGCAGAGAGGTCATGATGGAGTTGTATAGGACTTTGGTGAGGCCACGGCTGGAGTACTGTGTGCAGTTCTGATCGCCACATTATAGGAAGGACGTGAACGCACTGGAGGGGATGCAGAGGAGATTCACCAGGATGTTGCCTGGGATGGAGCATTTTAAGTTATAAAGAGAGGTTGGATAGGGTTGGGTTGTTTTCTCTAGAGCAGAGAAGACTGAGGGGTGACCTGATTGAGGTGTTCAAGATTATGAGGGGCATGGACACGGTGGATAGGGAGCAGCTGTTCCCCTTAGTTGAAGGGTCAGTTAAGAGGGGACACAAGTTAAAAGTGAGGGGTGGGAGGTTTAGGGGGGATTTGAGGAAAAACTTTTTTACTCAGAGGGTGGTGATGGTCTGGAATGCACTGCCTGGGAGGGTGGTGGAGGCGGGATGCCTCACATCCTTTAAAAAGTACCTGGATGAGTACTTGGCACGCCATAACATTCAAGGCTGTGGGCCAAGTGCTGGCAAGTGGGATTAGGTGGCAGATCCAGGGCCTCTCGTGTTGGTGTAGACTCGATGGGCTGAAGGGCCTCTTCTGCATTGCAGGATTCTGTGATTCTGAGTCTGTGATTAATCTGGCAGACCTTTGCTGCACCCCCTCTAAGTCAGCTTGGTAAGGAGATCAAAACTGTACCACTTCATATAGCCCCATATAATTGCCGTAAAACTTTCTGACTTTTATACTCCAACCCCTTGCAGTAAAGGTTAAAATACCATTTGCCCTTTGAATTGCTTGCTGTACTTGCTCAAGGACACCCAAATCCCTCTGAAATACCAACCTTTTTTAGACCTGGTGTTGTGTAACAATATAAGGCTAATTAGTAATGAAGGATCCTGTGGAGCGCGATTAGAATATGCTGGAATTTCATATTTATGAGTGATATGTCAAAATGTAAACAAATTCAATTACAGATAGATGAGGATGAGTTGCCTGAAATAGATTAGGAAATTAGATTTTAAAATATGACAGTAGATAAACAAGGGAAAACATTTAATAATATAATTCTCAATGGATATCCATTTGCTTGAGATATAAGAAGTGCACTGAGTGATCCAAACACGAGAGAAGTTGCAGATAGTGTTAGATTAAAAGAAAAGGCTTACAGTATTGTCAAAAAGGGTTGTATCACAGAATCCCTACAGTGCAGAAGGAGGCCATTCGGCCCTTCAAACCTGCACTGACAACAATCCCTCAGACCCTATCCCTGTAACCTCATGTATTTACCCTTCTAGTCCCCCTGACACTAAGGGGCCGTTTTAGCATGGCCAAACCACCTAACCTGCACATCTTTGGACTCTGGGAGGAAAGCAGAGCACCCGGAGGAAACCAACGCAGACAGTCACCCGAATTGAACCTGTGTCCCTGGCGCTGTGAGGCAGCAGTGCTAACCACTGTGTTGCTGTGCCACTCTGTAACCCTGAGGATTAGAAAGGTTTTAAAAATTAGCAAAGGATGACCAAGACCTTGCTAAAGGCATGAAATAGAATATGAGAGTAAACTAGCATGAAATATTAAAAAAGATTAAAAGAACCATTCGTGGATGTAAAAAAGAGATTTGTGAAATATGGGTCCCGTATAGACTGAGCCAGGGCAAGTGCCATTGAGTGTATTGTGATGGAATTAGCATGGTCAGTACTTCTGAGGAGTCAGGACTCTTGACCTGCCAAGAGATGCTGAGGATGTACCTGAGACAGTGAAGATGGAAACTGTTCAAACTTTTCTCTGCAGCACATATGTGGTCCAGGCCTCACCACCAAGGATGCAGAATCATAGTTTGCTGTTCTCAGTCAAATTACTGTTGTTCCACAATCTCTTATTCAGCTTGGACTTAAAAATTACAGCCTTTGCAATGTGTGTTGATATCAGTATCAATTGACAGATTGCTGGTGATTCTGGAGCTTAGATATGTGAAGCTAGCAACAACCTCCAGCATCACATTGTCAATGCTGATAGATAATGCTATGGCAACATCCTGGACCATGACATTTGTCCCCCTGATGGTCAAACTAAACTCTTACATTGAAAACCAATTTAAGATTTTCAGCAGGACAGTTAATTGTTCCATGCTGTATTCTCCCTGGCAATGCCTCCACCAAACCATTGTCTCGTGCAGTATAAGTTGTTGTTCCCCTGTACTGTTGGTAATTTTTTGCGAGCTGACCTGATGAGTCCAAGATGAAAAGCTTTGATAGCCTATCCTGTTTTTAGCAATATTCATAAATACTTGTTGTTGGCCTTTGTTAATGACCTCAATGCATCTCTGCTAATCTCTTCCATGCCTCTTAATCCAAATTTCCTCTTTGTCCAATTGTATGCACACTTCACGTGCTCTTCCAGAGCCAAGCCATTACTTCTATCTCCCTCACCCACTCTCTCCTCTTACTGTCACTTGGTCATTGCTACCTTTAATTTTTCCTCCCTCAATAACTTTACGCCTCCGTCAATCTAAACCAACATCAGAGGGAGCACATTAGCATTCTGAGGACCTATGGGCTAGGACTTGTATTAACTTTGTGTGAGCATATTTTGTTATACAAATCCAATTTTTAAAACTAATTTAAGTCTTTTTTATGCATAGCCCAAAACTTCTTAAAACATGACAATATCTGAATTATTAGAATATGACATTTTAAATTTCCAGGGAGCTTCTCGTTCTCTTTAACCAGTGGGACAGAATACCGTGCCTCTTACATGACTGTAGTTGGTGTTACTCTCGTCCAGGGTTTTTCAAAGTGATGGTCGTGACCCATGCGTGAATTGCGAGGATTTTGAAAATGTGCCGCTGGATATCTTGTTTACAAAAAAAAGTGAGATGTTTCTTGGTCCTTTTCAAAAGAAAAGCAGGATGTGCTGTGGTTCTGTTCGAACATTGTGAGGTGTGTTCAATGCATCACAACATGTTCTGTGATCCTGTTCGTCGCAAGATGTGTTCAAAACATCGCAAAGATGTTCAGTGATCCTTTTTGAAAGAAAAGCGGGATGTTCTGTTTGTAGAGCGCATTTTATAGAAGGTGGTATGATAACAAGGATCTCTTGACTCAGACGATGACAGGGCCAGCATGAAGAGAAAAAGCTTAGTATTGCCTGATACAATTCAAGTTATGTGCATTTTATGAAAGGGAAACGTAAGAAGGTGTATTTTTAAATGTACAGTAAATCCCATTTAGATTGTGACTGTAGTACTGCATGTTGTCTGGCCAGTAGGTCGTGAGGAGTGGCCATTTTGTAAAAAGGGGTCCCCGGAAAAATAGTTTGAAAACCACTGCTCTAGTCAATTGATAAGAGGTGAATTTAAAATGGGAGCCTAGATTCACTTTGCTGTTGTTATGGTTTAGGCACCTAACTGTCTATGCTTTTCTTTCCTTTTGACAGTGATTATGCATTTGTTTTTAATGTTCCTTCCAATGGCCTTGCCAAGAACTGAGGAAACTCACGACCAATAGCTCCAATCTTTGGAATTAAGACTATAGTTACCTGGTAGGTATAGACTACCATTTTCTGTAATACGATATAAACCTTTATATTTAGCTAGTTTTAAGGAACAAAAGTTAGACTGAGAAAATAATTCTATTTCAATAGAAAAGGTCGAGTACTTAGCGCCTATTACATAACAAGGAATGCTAGTACCAGTACTTGGTGCTAGAACAGTACTTCCAGCTTCTGTCCCACTTTCCTTATCCGTTTCCCTTAATTTTCTGTTAATCCTTTAATTTAACATGACTATAGTTTCAAAATATTATTTTGAGAATGCTAGAGTTCAAAAGCAAAGTGAGAGGTTGAGGCCCAAGAATTTGAAAGCAACATCAAAGGGGAGATGTCCAAGAGTTTGAAAGAAATGTGAGAGGGGAAAGGCCGGAATTTGAAAACAGCTGAGTCTTTTAGCTAACTGCATTGTGTGAGAAAGAATAAAATGTGATGACACAAGGAAACAAGTGAGTGATTAGTTGTTAAGTATTTTGCTTTTTTACTCATTTACCTTTCAAAGCATAGATAATTTATTAGTAATTGTAAGGTTTTATTAGTAAAGTTTACCAGCTGTTGTAAAGCTTATTGAAAGTCGTTGGGTTTATTAATTATGCTCTGATGAAGGGTCATCCAGGCTTGAAACATTGGCTCTATTCTCTATCCACAGTTGCTGTCAGACCTGTTGAGATTTTTCCAGCACTTCCTGTTTTTGTTCATTAATTAGTTAATTAAGAAAAAAACACTTAACTAAGATGACAGAGCAGGTGATATGTTGCAACTGCAAGATGGGAGTTCCTGGATGTCAGTGTGATCAAGGGCAAACATGTTAATGGCAAGTGTCTGCAGCTGCAAAGTAGTTGGGCTGGAGGCCAAGCTGCAGACATTGCAATGCATCAGGGAATGAAAAGTTACTGGGATGCTTTATTCCACGAGGTAGGCACACCCTTTAGGATAAGGATTTCTGATTTGGTCAGTGGTCAGGCACAGGAGGTGTGCCTGCAAATGAGGCAGGTATGAGGACATGGAAGATAGAAGCGGAGGAGCATCAGCCTTTGTGGTTGTCTAACAGGTTCAATGTGCTTGCAACCTGTATGGGTGAAAGTGGGGCTGCAAATTGACTATGGCACCATTGACTAGAAAACCATTCAAGCAGGGGTGGGGGAGAATAGGAATGTACTATTAGCAGGGAATAATATTTCTCTGCAACCAAGAGTTCAGGTGTCTGCCCGGTGCCAACATTGAGGACATCTGCTCTGGGCTGGAGAGGGAATTACAGTGGGAGGGGAGGATTCAGTGGGTCCAGCTTGGCGAAGATAGGGATCTAGATGAGTATACGGCTTGTAGGAAGGGACTAAAGAAGGAAATTAGGAGAGCCAGAAGGGGTCACGAGAAGGCCTTGGCAGGTAAGATTAAGGAAAACCCTAAGGTGTTCTATAAATATGTGAAGAGTAAAAGGATGAGACGTGAAGGAATAGGGCCTATAAAAGGTGAAGGCGGGAAAATCTGTACGGAACCAGTAGAAATGGCAGAGGTGCTTAATGAGTATTTTGCCTCGGTTTTCACAGAGGAGAAGGACCTGGGTGGATGTACTGCGGGCTTGCGGTGGACTGAAAAGATTGAGTATGTGGACTTTAACAAAGATGTTGTGCTGGAATCTTTGAATGGCATCAAGATAGATAAGTCGCCGGGTCCGGATGGGATGTACCCCAGGTTACTGTGGGAGGCGAGGGAAGAGATCGCAGAGCCTCTGGCGATGATCTTTGCGTCGTCGATGGAGACGGGGGAGGTGCCGGAGGATTGCAGATGTGGTTCCTAGGGATAGCCCAGGAAATTACCGACCGGTGAGTCTAACCTCAGTGGTTGGTAAGCTGATGGAGAAGATCCTGAGGGACAAGATTTATGAGCATTTAGAGAGGTTTAGTATGCTCAAGAATACTCAGCATGGCTTTGTCAAAGGCAGATCGTGCCTTACGAGCCTGCTGGAGTTCTTCGAAAATGTGACTAAACACATTGACGAAGGGAAAGCGATAGATGTGGTTTATATGGATTTTAGCAAGGCGTTCGATAAGGTCCCCCATGCAAGGCTTCTAGAAAAAGTGAGAGGGTATGGGATCCAAGGGGCTGCTGCCCTGTGGATCCAGAACTGGCTTGCCCAAAGGAGGCAGAGAGTGGGTATAGATGGGTCTTTTTCTAAATGGAGGTCAGTCACCAGTGGTGTGCCCCAGGGATCTGTTCTGGGACCCTTGCTGTTTGTCATTTTCATAAATGACCTGGATGAGGAAGTGGAGGGATGGGTTGGTAAGCTTGCTGACGACACAAAGGTTGGTGGGGTTGTGGATAGTCTGGAGGGATGTCAGAAGTTACAGAGGGACATAGTTGGATGCAAGACTGGGCGGAGAAGTGCCAGATGGACTTCAACCCAGATAAATGCGTAGTGGTCCATTTTGGCAGGTCAAATGGGATGAAGGAGTACAATATAAAGGGAAAGACTCTTAGTACTGTAGAGGATCAGAAGGACCTTGGGGGTCCGGGTCCATAGGACTCTAAAATCGGCCCCGCAGGTGGAGGAGGTGGTTAAGAAGGCGTATGGTGTGCTGGCTTTTATCAATCGAGGGATTGAGTTTAGGACTCCGGGGATAATGATGCAGCTATATAAAACCCTCGTCAGACCCCACTTGGAGTACTGTGCTCAGTTCTGGTTGCCTCATTACAGGAAGGATGTGGAAAAGATTGAAAGGGTGCAGAGGAGATTTACAAGGATGTTGCCTGGATTGAGTGGCATGTCTTATGAGGATAGGCTGAGGGAGCTCGGTCTTTTCTCCTTGGAGAGACGAAGGATGAGAGGAGACCTAATAGAGGTATATAAGATGAGAGAGGCATAGATCGGGTGGACTCTCAGAGGCTTTTTCCCAGGGTGGAAATGGCTGCTACGAGAGGACACAGGTTTAAGGTGCTGAGGGATAGGTACAGGGGAGATGTTAGGGGGAAGTTTTTCACAGAGGGTGGTGGGCGAGTGGAATCGGCTGCCGTCAGTGGTGGTGGAGGCAAACTCAATAGGGTCTTTTAAGAGCCTCCTGGATGAGTACATGGAGCTTAATAGGATGGAGGGTTATAGGTAGGCCTAAAAGGTAGGGATATGTTCGGCACAACCTGTGGGGCCGAAGAGCCTGTTTTGTGCTGTAGTTTTTCTATGTTTCTATGTGGGTACCAACAACATAGGTAGAACTGGGAAAGGGGTTCTGCTGAGGGAGTATGAGCAGCTAGGGGCTAAATTAAAATGCAACACCTCAAAGGTAATAATCTCTGGATTATTACATGAGTCACGAACAAATTAGTGTAGGCAAATCAGATTAGAGAGTTAAATGTGTGGCTGAAAGATTGATGTGAGAGAAGTGGGCTTCAATTCATGAGGCTTCGGCATCAGTACTAGGGAAAGTGGGAGCTCCTGTTGGGACAGTCTTCACCTGAATTGTGCTGGGACTAGTGTTCTTACGAGTCATGTAACTAGGATGGTAGGGAGGGCTTTAAACTAAATATTGGGGCCAAGGGATCAATTTTGGGAAGACATGATAAATAGAGAAGACAAGGCAAAAAAGCAAGGTAGCAATAAGGGAAATGGTGAAGGAACAAACAACATGGGAGGAAGGGACAGAATGTACAAAGAGTAAGCAAGTAAGGCTAAAGGTTGCAAAAAAATGAAAAAGGCAGTATTAAATGCTTGATCTGAATGCTCATGGCATTTGTCACAAAGCATCCAAATAGAAATAAATATGTATGATTTGATAGCCATTACAGAGACATGATTGCAAGATGTCAAAGACTAGGACCTGAATATTCAAGAGTATACGAAGGACAGGAAGAAAGGAAAAGGTGGTGGGTTGCTCTGTTAATAAGGAATGATATTGATACAATAGAGAAAGATTGCTTAGTTCTGGAGATCAGGTTATAGAATCAGTTTAGGTAGTGATGATAAATAGTAACGGTAAGAATACCATTGTGGAGATAGTTTAAAGGCTCCCTAACAGTAACCACATTGTAGGACAGGGTATACAGAAATAAATAATGGGTGTTTGTGTAAAAGTTACAATGATAATCATGGGTAATTTTAATCTACATATAGATTGGATGAATCAGATTGGCAAAGGCAGTCTGGTAATGAGTTAATGGAGTGTTTTCAGGACAGCTTCTTAGAGCAGGATGTTCTAGAATCAACCAGAGAGCAGGCTACATGAGATCTGGTAATGTGCAATGGAATAGAATTAATGAATGATCTTGTAGTGAAGGTGCCCCTAGGTAGCAGTGATCACAATATGATTGAATTTCACATTTAATTTGAGGGAGAGAAGAGTGGACCTAAGATTAGTGTTTTAAACTTGAGGTGGAGATGCCGGCGTTGGACTGGGTGGGCAAAGTAAGAAATGTCACAACACCAGGTTAAAGTCCAACAGGTTTATTTGGAATCATGAGCTTTCGAAGCGCTGCTCCTTCATCAGGTGAGTGGAGATTAGTTCACAAACATGGCATATGGGCAAAGACACAATTGCAAGATAATTACAGCTGGAATGAGAGTCTTTACAAATAATCAAGTCTTTTCAGGCATGAACAGTGTGCATGGAGAGAGGGATAATCACAGGTTAAAGAGGTGTGAATTGTCTCAAGACAGGACAGTTAGTAGGATTTTGCAAATCCAGGCAGTATAGTGGGGATTACAAGTAGTGTGACATGAACCCAAGATCCCAGTTGAGGCTGTCCTCATGCATACGGAACTTGGCTATCAGTTTCTGCTCGGCGATTCTGCATTGTGTGTATTGAAGGCCGCTTTGGAGAACGTTTACCCTAAGATCGGAGGCTGAATGTCCTTGCCTGCTGAAGTGCTCCCCAACTGAAAGGGAACATTTCTGCCTGGCGATTGTGCGGTGTCCGTTCATCCGTTGTCATAGTGTCTGCATGGTCTTGCCGATGTACCACGCCTCAGGACATCCTTTCCTGCAGCATATGAGGTAGACAACATTGGCCGAGTCGCATGAGTATGTACTGTGTTCCTGGTGGGTGGTATTCTCATGTGTGATGGTGGTGTCCATGTCAATGATCCGGCACATCTTGCAGACGTTGCCGTGGCAGGGTTGCATGGTGTTGTGGTTGCTGTTTTCCTGAAGGCTGGGTAGTTTGCTGCAAACAATGGTCTGTTTGAGGTGGGCGGTTGTTTGAATCCATTATGACACTTGGAAGCTCTCAATGCAATCAACAGAGTCAACATGGTTTTATGAAAGGGAAATCATTTTGATTTATCTATTGGAGTTATTTGATGAAGGCACAAACAACATGAATAAAGTGGAATCTGTGGCTGTGTTGTACTTCGATTTTCAAAAGTAATTTGCTCAGGTGCTACATCATAGTCACTACACAAAAAAATCTTATGGTGTAGGAGGTAACATTTTGGCATGGATAAAGGATTGGTCAGCTAATAGGAAACAGAGCAGGCATAAATAAGTTATTTTGAGGCAGGATGTGACGAATGAAGTGCCACTGGAATCATTGTTGAGGGCGGCACGGTAGCGCAGTGGTTAGCACTGCTGCTTCACAGCTCCAGGGTCCCGGGTTCGATCCCCGGCTCGGGTCACTGTCTGTGTGGAGTTTGCACATTCTCCTCGTGTCTGCGTGGGTTTCCTCCGGGTGCTCCGGTTTCCTCCCACAGTCCAAAGATGTGCGGGTTAGGTTGATTGGCCAGGTTAAAAATTGCCCCTTAGAATCCTAAAATGCGTAGGTTAGAGGGATTAGCGGGTAAATATGTGGGGGTAGGGTCTGGATGGGATTGTGGTCGGTGCAGACTCGCTGGGCCGAATGGCCTCCTTCTGCACTGTAGGGTTTCTATGATTTCTATGATTTACAATTTATATCAATGATTTGGATAATGGAATCGAATGTATAGTAGCTAAATTTGCTGATGACAAATGTAGGTAGGAAATTAAGTTGTGAAGAGGACTTAAGGAATCTGCAACGGGTTACAAATGGGTTAAGTGGGTGGCAACCATTTGGCAGATGGAGTCTGATGTGGAAAAATGTCCACTTTGGCAGAAAGAATAGAAAAGAATAGAAAAGAATAGAAATAGTGGAGGCGTTAGTTATGATCTTTCAAAAGTCACTGGAGTCAGGGAAAGTCCCAGAGGATTGGAAAATCGCTGTTGTAACCCCATTGTTCAAGAAGGGAACAAGAAAAAAGATGGAAAATTATAGGCCAATTAGCCTAACCTCAGTTGTTGGCAAAATTCTAGAATCCATCGTTAAGGATGAGATTTCTAAATTCTTGGAAGTGCAGGGTCGGATTAAGACAAGTCAGCATGGATTTAGTAAGGGGAGGTCGTGCCTGACAAACCTGTTAGAGTTCTTTGAAGAGATAACAAATAGGTTAGACCAAGGAGAGCCAATGGATGTTATCTATCTTGACTTCCAAAAGGCCTTTGACAAGGTGCCTCACGGGAGACTGCTGAGTAAAATAAGGGCCCATGGTATTCGAGGCAAGGTACTAACATGGATTGACGATTGGCTGTCAGACAGAAGGCAGAGAGTTGGGATAAAAGGTTCTTTCTCAGAATGGCAACCGGTGACAAGTGGTGTCCCGCAGGGTTCAGTGTTGGGGCCACAGCTGTTCTCTTTATATATTAACGATCTAGATGACGGGACTGGGAGCATTCTGGCCAAGTTTGCCGATGATACAAAGATAGGTGGAGGGGCAGGTAGTATTGAGGAGGTGGGGAGGCTGCAGAAAGATTTAGACAGTTTAGGAGAGTGGTCCAAGAAGTGGCTGATGAAATTCAACGTGGGCAAGTGCGAGGTCGTACACTTTGGAAAAAAGAATAGGGGCATGGACTATTTTCTAAACGGTGACAAAATTCATAATGCTAAAGTGCAAAGGGACTTGGGAGTCCTAGTCCAGGATTCTCTAAAGGTAAACTTGCAGGTTGAGTCCGTAATTAAGAAAGCAAATGTAATGTTGTCATTTATCTCAAGAGGCTTGGAATACAAAAGCAGGGATGTACTTCTGAGGCTTTATAAAGCACTGGTTAGGCCCCATTTGGAGTACTGTGAGCAATTTTGGGCCCCACACCTCAGGAAGGACATACTGGCACTGGAGCGGGTCCAGCGGAGATTCACACGGATGATCCCAGGAATGGTAGGCCTGACATACGATGAACGTCTGAGGATCGTGGGATTATATTCATTGGAGTTTAGGAGGTTGAGGGGAGATCTGATAGAAACTTACAAGATAATGAACGGCTTAGATAGGATGGACGTAGGGAAGTTGTTTCCATTAACAGGGGAGACTAGGACGCGGGGGCACAGCCTTAGAATAAAAGGGAGTCACTTTAGAACAGAGATGAGGAGAAATTTCTTCAGCCAGAGAGTGGTGGGTCTGTGGAATTCATTGCCACAGAGGGCTGTGGAGGCCGAGACGTTGAGCGTCTTCAAGACAGAAATTGATAAATTCTTGATTTCTCGAGGAATTAAGGGCTATGGGGAGAGAGCGGGTAAATGGAGTTGAAATCAACCATGATTGAATGGTGGAGTGGACTCGATGGGCCGAATGGCCTTACTTCCGCTCCTATGTCTTATGGTCTTATGGTCTAAAAGAGATTGCAGAGCTCTGTGGTACAGAGGGATTTGGGTATCCTTTTACTTGAATCACAAAAAATTAGTTTGAGGGTAAAGCAAGTAATTAGGAAGGCAAATAGAGTCATAGAGGTTTACAGCATGGAAACAGGCCCTTCGGCCCAACTTGTCCATGCCGCCCTTTTTTAAAACCCCTAAGCTAATCCCAATTGCCCGCATTTGGCCCATATCCCCCTATACCCATCGTACCCATGTAACTATCTAAATGCTTTTTAAATGATAAAATTGTACCCGCCTCTTCTACTACCTCTGGCAGCTTGTTCCAGACACTCACCACCCTCTGCATAGTGGTGTTTATTGCAAAGGGAATGGACTATTAAAATTGTGGTATTTGGCTACAGTTGTCTAGGGTGTTGGTGAGACCACATCTGGAGAACTGTACAGTTTTGGTCTCCTTATTTAAGAAAGGATAAATATGTTCAAAGCAGTTCAGAGAAGATTAACTCAACTGATATCTGAGATGGAGGGGTTTTCTTTTGAAGAACAGGTTTGGACAGGTTGAACCTTTATCCATTTGTGTTTAGAAGAATGAGAAGTGATCCTATTGAAACATACAAAATCGTGATTGACAGGGTAGACGCTGAAAGGAGGTTTTCCCTAGTGGATGAGACTACTCGAGGACACAATTTAAAAATATGGGGTCTCCCATTTAAGACATAGCTAAAGAGAATTTTTTCTCTCAAAGACTCACGAGTCTTTGGAACTGTCTTCCCCAGAGACCGTTGGAGGCTGGGTCGTTAAATATTTTTAAGTCAAAGGTATAGATTCTTGACTAACAAGGGAATCAAAGGTTTTCAGGGGATATGTAATGTAAATTGAGTCTGTGTCTTATAAGTTCTGTTTGTGAACAGAATTCCCACTCACCTGAAGAAGGGGCTCAGAGCCTCGAAAGCTTGTGTGGCTTTTGCTACCAAATAAACCTGTTGGACTTTAACCTGGTGTTGTTAAACTTCTTTCAGGGGATAGGCAGGACTGTTGGGTTGAGGCCACAATCAGATCTTATTGAGTGACGGGACAAGCTTGAAAGGCTGAATGGCCTACTCCTGCTCTGAATCTATATGTTTGTACGTATGTTCCCAACTTCAGCTGCACTATTCTGTAGAAAAGTATCTTGTTAAGCAATCCAGATGCGCAATCGCTAGCTCGAGCACTGTCACGATTATGATGCTCCAGTAAGAACTGACCTGTTTTACACTGCAGAAATATTTTACATCTGAGAAAGGCTATTGGCTTTCAGTTCTCGTGGGGAAATAGTGAGAATCCTATAAAATCATGATAACGTTTGGATTTAATTTATTTTGTTGACATAAACCATTGTACTAAGAATAAGGATTGTATTTACAATACCGGGATTTTATTTTGCATTACCTGCAAAAAGGTAACAATCCAAATCATGGTTAGATACACAATGATATAATGATCCAGAGAAAGGCAGACAGCTAATCATCCTTTGAGGCTACATTTAAATGTAATGATTACTCAGCAATTCGGAGGAATTTATTGATTTGCATCAGTAACAAATGTCTATTTAATTTGTGACATGTCTCCTACTTTGAAGAGAATTTTACTTTTAAGCACAGATTAATGATGAAAGTTTATGGGAGGGAGGTGATTGGAACTAGTTATACTGTTTCTTTTGTGACGAATACAAGTTCTCCAAAATAATCTATATTTTTCTCCCTTTAGATTGACTGCCCATTAGTCATGGCTGTTAGATTGCTCAGAGTCTTGGAACAATCTCCATACTTGTTGAGAAGAATTTTCTGTTTGAGATCCCCTCTGGGAATTATTCGGCTGCCCGGGAATAAGCCCCACAGCTTTTATCAGCGAAATGCCCTGTGCAGCCCATGGAAACACCAAGATGGAAAATCATCCAACTATCAGCTGACATCATGCTGCCTAAAATGGAAAGGGACAGTTTGTATGCGAACAGTGCATCACCAATTCCTACACTATACACAGTCTGCAAATGTAAGGAAACTGTTTTACTCCACTGCAACAGGCAGCAATAAAATGATTCCACAACATAAAGTACTGTCAGCCAAAAGACCTCTTAAAGGGCCTCGGACCAAACAGCCATCAAGGACCAACCAGCCAGCACTTGCTGATCTACAGGTAAACAAAATGTTTTACGTTTTCTTGTTAACAGACAGCTCTTTAGATCTTATCATTTACATATCCATAAAGGTAAAACCCCAATAACCCAATAGTTATTATCATTCATGTGTAAAAGCACGAAGCTTGATTTGTGGTAGCAGATACCAACTGATATGTGTACCGTTTGGTGAGTTCACCAGTTCTTGGCTGAGCCACAAGATGGAGCATTCCTCTATAATGGCTAGATTTCAATTTGGAGAATGAAAAAAGAACTATGAGCCAGTACTGCTTTGCAAACAGCAGTTGCTATTCAGATGGTGAGTAATCATACAGTTTGGTTGTCCCTTAGTACAGAGAGGTCCATAGTCCAGACTGTTTTGCTCTTGTAACTGAAGAAGGAACTGTGATGACAAGTGACAGGATTTAGGGTCCTAAAGGCGGGGTAAATATGAACAAACTAACCAGTGAGAGATGGTGGTGAATTTCAGCTCTCAAAAGCATGCTGGGGCCAGGGTAAAAAATATTGATCTTTGAACAAGAGCAACAACCTGGCTCCGACACATCCACTTCTGGGTTTAACAAACTTTGATGCCAGCGGAAGGCTGCTTGGGAATTTTCTATTTGGGTAGGGTCTGTGTTTATTGTTGCAATTAACTCACTTAGAAGACAGTAATGAGGCCTTTTCAAATTGTTTTGAACTTGGCTGCAAATGTTACTTCAGCAGCCTTTATTTTCCAGAGCTTGGAAAACTGATCAAGGAAACATAGGCAAGTCTGACCAGCAGTTCAGGTGGATACTTAATCCCAGTTGAATCAAACCTCAATTATTGTAGATGCTGTCTCAGTTCCCCTGGCAAAGAGGGTTAGGCTTGTGAAGATTTTGAATTGGTAACATCAGGATGGAAAGTGCCTTGGATGTGCTTGACAGTACATCAGAAGTATAAGACCATTACTGCCCATGGCAGCAATGATGTGCTGTGGTGGGATCAGTACATGCACAAGGGAGGGGCCCAGGTCGCAGGAGGTGCCACCCCATGTCACAGGGTTTACAGAGGCTTAGCTTTCTTGACCTCTTGAAGATTCTGCAGGCTGAGGTCGCATCAGGTGAATAACAGACTTCTTCAGCCTGCTACAGAAAGACCAGCTCCCTGGTGGCCATGCATTATGAGAGGCTGTGAAATCCACCTCGGCTACCTCCAACCACACTTTTAGAACATCAGAAGTTGGAGTAGGTCATTCAGCCCTTGAACCTACTCTACTAATCATCTACTTCAACTCCACTTGCCTGTACAATCCTCATATCCTTTCATTCCCTTAGTTCCAACTTCTGTCTGGAATTTCGAATGACTGAACAACCAAATCTTTATGGAGTAGAGAATTCCAAAATCACAACACTTTGAGTGAAGATATGTCTCATAATCTCAGTCCAAAGTGACCGGTCTCTGATTCTGAGCCTGTGACCCCTTGTCCTAGAATCCTCAGCCTGAGGAAACATCCTCCCAGCCTCTACCCTGTCAAACTGTTTAAGAATTTTATGTTTCATTTAGATCACCTCTCATCCTGCTAAATTATAGGCCTGGGATTATATGCTTGGACTGCTCAATCTCTACATAGGAACCTTCTTGGTAACAGCAGCAGGTTTCTTAATTCATTGCTGGGGATAAGCAAGACCTGCCTCTTTCTAAATGCAGCCAACAACAATTCCAGTGAGGCATCTTTAAATTGGAGTGGTGCTTTTGCTCGATGTGTCACATCCATTTGAAACATCTCCAATTTTAATTTGTGCACTGACCCATTAAATGCAGCTAAAACTACACTATGAATGCACATAGCACATTCATTGCGCAAGTTGGAAGTTGATAAAAACAGAGGGCAAAATTAATTGGTGCAATTGAGTCAAAATTGCAAATTCCAACCCATTTTGTTGACTCCTGGGTTTTTCCCATGCAATTAGGCAAGTTAGGTGGATTGGCCATGCTGAATTGTTCCTTACTGTCCCAAGATGTGTAGGTTAGCGGGGTAAATACTTGGAGTTATGAGGATAGGGCCTGGGTAAGATGCTCCGTTGGAGCATCGGTGCAGACTCAATGGGCTAAATCCCTGCTTCTGCACTGTAGGGATTCTAATGTATGATCTAATGATGTGGAGATGCCGGCGTTGGACTGAGGTGGGCACAGTAAGAAGTCTCACAACACCAGGTTAAAGTCCAACAGGTTTATTTGGGGTCCAGGGTGAGGTATTTAAATGGATACAAAATTGGCTTCTTGACAGAATGTGGAGATGCTGGCGTTGGACTGGGGTAAACACAGTAAGTTATAAACTCTGTTTGTGAACAGAATTCCCACTCACCTGAAGAAGGGGCTTAGAGCTTCGAAAGCTTGTGTGGCTTTTGCTACCAAATAAACCTGTTGTTCTTGACAGAAGCCAGAGGATGGTTGTAGAGAGATGTTTTTCAAACTGGAGGCCTGTGACAAGTGGTGTGCCTCAAAGATCAGTGCTGGGTCCACTGTTATTTGTCATTTATATTAAGGATTTGGATGAGAATATAGGAGGCTTGGTTAGCAACTTTGCAGATGACACTAAGATTGGAGGCATTGTGGACAGTGAAGAAAGTTATCTCCAGTTGCAACGGGATCTTGATCAATTGGGCCAGTGGGCTGACGAATGGCAGATGGAGTTTAATTTAGACAAATGCAAGGTGATGCATTTTGGTAGATTGAACCAGGGCAGGACTTACTCAGTTAATGGTAGGGCGTTGGGGAGAGTTACAGAACAAAGAGATCGAGGGGAACATGTTCATAGCTCCTTGAAAGTGGAGTCACAGGTGGACAGAGTGGTAAAGAAGGCATTTCGCATGCTTGGTTTCATTGGTCAGAACATTGAATACAGGAGTTGGAATGTCTTGTTGAAGTTGTACAAGAAGTTGTACAACTTCAACAAGACATTGGTAAGGCCACACTTGGAATACTGTGTGCAATTCTGGTCACCCTATTATAGAAAGGATATTATTAAATAGAAAGAGTGCAGAAAAGATTTACTAGGATGCTACTGGGACATGATGGTTTGAGTTATAAGGAGAGGCTGGATAGACTGGGACTTCTTTCTCTGGAGCATAGGAGGCTGCGGGGTGATCTTATAGAGGTCTATAAAATGATGAGGGGCATAGATCAGCTAGATAGTCAATATATTTTCCCAAAGGTAGGGGAGTCTAAAACTAGAGGGCATAGGTTTAAGGTGAGAGGGGAGAGATACAAAAGTGTCCAGAGGGGCAATTTTTTCACACACAGGGCAGTGAGTGTTTGGAACAAGCTGCCAGAGGTAGTAGTAGAGGCGGGTACAATTTTGTCTTTTAAAAAACATTTAGATAGTTACATGGGTATAGAGGGATATGGGCCAAATGTGGGCAATTGGGTTTAATTTAGGAGTTTTAAAAAAGAAAGGGCGGCATGGACAAGTTGGGCCGAAGGGCCTGTTTCCATGCTGTAAACCTCTATGACGAGCTTTCGGAAAGCCCAAACAGGAAAATGTCTAATTTTCTAAACAAAGACCGCACCATACTTGTTGGGTTGATCAATGATGGCTATATCAGTGCAGCTGGTGTTCTGAATTGTGGCCCAAGTACAGACAATGGCCTTCACTGAGGAGGGAAAAAAGCCTAAAGGCTGATCTGCAATGAAGATCTAGGCCTTGTTCAGATGAAAAGGGCTTGCGTATCAAGTCCCAGTGTACATTAAAAAATACACTTCATCAGACAGGTCTAACCAGAAACACTTTTTGGTCACATCAAATTCCTCTCCTGCATACACCAGCAAGCTCTGTCTCTCATTACAATTCATTGTGGAATCTATTTTTCTCTTTTGAGGTCTGTGTTCACCAATTGAGAATTGCTACATCAGATTACTTTTCCACCTGTGATATTGATTCTGGATCATTCAGTGTAAATATTGCATTAATGTGGACTTTTAACTTCCAGTGGGAATTCCAATAAACTGGGGGGACAATTCTCTCAGCCGGCTGCGGGCTTTAGCAATGCACCAGACCTGGAGACTCAAGCGGAGGTCGTTTAGTGGACTTCCCGCTGGGGCGCCACGTCCTCCGTGAGTCTCCGGCCGTCAGCTCCGTGCCAGAAATCGGCGCGGCGCTGAATAAACCTTGGAAATGAGGATTAGCATCTAATTAACGGGCCCAGGACTGAAGATTCTGGGCCCGCTAGCCTCGGCTCTCTCTCCCCCCCGCCCCCCCCCCACAAAAACCCCAGCCAGGAGTGCTTCACTGCAGCAGGGTTTACAATAGCTCCCCACTTGTGGGGAGCTCGCGGCCAGATCCCCCTGGAGTGAAGGGAGGGTCATCGAGGCCCCCTCCCCAGGAGGTCGGGGGTGAGGGGGGGTGCCCCCTGGGCATTGCCAGCTTTGATGTGGAGATGCCAGCATTGGACTGGGGTAAGCACAGTAAGAGGTCTCACAACACCAGGTTAAAGTCCAACAGGTTTATTTGGTAGCACAAGCTTTTGGAGTGTCACTCCTTCTTCAGACCTGAAAAAGGAGTGACACTCCGAAAGCTTGTGCTACCAAATAAATCTGTTGGACTTTAACCTGGTGTTGTAAGACTTCTTACATTGCCAGTTTGTCAGTGCCAGCCTGGCCCCCGGCACTGCCCAAAGGGCAAGGTGGCAATGCCCAGGGGGAGTGCTAACAGGCAGGGCCAGAGGTAATGGTGGCGGGGCCTCTGGTGAGGGGATCGGTGGAGATGGGGGTGTCCCACTGCTACTCTGCACTCGGCAGTGACAGATGGAGAGAGGCCAGCACGATCGGGGCTAGCTATCTGGGGACGCTGGGGGGTGGGGGGGAGATCGGGAGTGCCGGAGGGTGTGAGCATTGAGGCTGGCCCAGACACATCCGAGGTGACAGCGATCAGGCCGCAAGAGGGTCGGAGGGCAGCGATGTAGGGGCGCGGGGCTGGCCAGTGTTCGAGCTGGACAGCGATCGGGAGGCCAGCAGTGCACTGCACGTGCACCGATCTGTCAACGCCGAGTGGCCCGTTCAGCGCTAAGCTGCCACATTTCCAGCGGGAATAGGCCCCGCCCACAGCTTTTTAATGATATTCACGGAATGTGGAAGATTCATTTTGAAAGCCCACTGAAAAAACCAGCAGGATTTATTCCAGTTTTTACACTAATTCGACACTTGGAACCTTTTTGGGAGAATCGCACCCCAGAGCTTTAGATCATTATCAGGAGCAATGAGTTATTCATAATATTGAGTGGTATGGGTAGTTAAAGTAAAGTTTATTTATTAGTCATAAGTAAGGCTTACATTAACACTGCAATGAAGTTACTTTGAAATTCCCCTAGTCGCCAAACTCCAGCGCCTGTTCAGGTCAATGCACCTAACCAGTACGTCTTTCAGACTGTGGGAGGAAACCGGAACACCCGGAGGAAACCCATGCAGACACAGGGAGAATGTGCAGACTCCACACACACACACAGTGACCCAAGCAGGTAATCAAACCCAGGTGCCTGGTGCTATGAGGCAGCAGTGCTAACCACTGTGCCACCGTGTCGCCTCAATGGTGCTGTATGTGTAGAACGGTATTCTCCTATGAATCACAGTGAAATTGCCCACCCTCAGTGAATAGGCCAAGTTAACCAACGTATGGAATCTGTGGAAGAGCTTTATTTGAATTGATCCATTTGTACTCTGTTAGAGATGAAGTACACACTTGACCAAGTCGCCTGCCAATTGAATGTCAGTTGAGTGCTTAGTCCTCTTTTGAGATCTTTTGTATTTTATCAGTTACACCAACTGATCTCCTGTGATTCAAATCACTGTGTGATCCAGCATTACAGTATTTTGATGAATGGAGCATTGCAGATGTAACGCAGTATATTATATGATGGTTGATCTCCTATGCATTGGACAGAGAAAAAACTTTCTGTAACTTTGAGTGGAAAATCATGTCTCACAAAGTTGATTGAGTTTTTTGAAGGGGTAACCAAGAAGATAGATGGGGGTAGTGCAGTTGAAGTTGCCTACATGGACTTTAGCAAGGCCTTTGACAAGGTACCACATGGTAGGTTGTTGCATAAGGTTAAATCTCACAGGATCCAGGTTGAAATAGCCAAATGGATACAAAATTGGCTTGATGACAGAAGACGGAGGGTGGTTGTAGAGGGTTGTTTTTCAAACTGGAGGCCTGTGACCAGCGGTGTGCCTCAGGAATTGGTGCTGGGTCCACTGTTATTTGTCATTTATATTAATGATTTGGATGAGAATTTAGTAGGCATGGTTAGTAAGTTTGCGGATGATACTAAGATTGGTGGCATAGTGGACAGTGAAGAAGGTTATCTAGAATTGCAACGGGATCTTGATCAAGTGGGCCAGTGAGCTGATGAATGGCAGATGGAGCTTAATTTAGATAAATGCGAGATGATGCATTTTGGTCGAATGAACCAGGGCAGGACTCACTCAGTTAATGGTAGGGCGTTGGGGAGAGTTATAGAACAAAGAAATCTAGGTGTACAGGTTCATAGCTCCTTGAAAGTGGAGTCTCAGGTGGACAGAGTGGTGAAGAAGGCATTTGGCATGCTTGGTTTCATTGGTCAGAACATTGAATACAGGAGTTGGGACGTCTTGTTGAAGTTGTACAAGATATTGATAAGGCCACACTCGGAATACTGTGTACAATTCTGGTCACCCTATTATAGAAAGGATGTTATTAAACTAGAAAGAGTGCAGAAAAGATTTACTAGGATGCTACCGGGACTTGATGGTTTGAGTTATAAGGAGAGGCTGGGTAGACTGGGGCTTTTTCCTCTGGAGCGTTGGGGGCTTAGGAGTGATTTTATAGAGGTCTATAACATAATGAGAGGCATAGATCAGCTAGACAGTCAATATCTTTTCCCAAAGGTAGGGGAGTCTAAAACTAGAGGGCATAGGTTTAAGATGAGAGGGGAGAGATACAAAAG
Organism: Mustelus asterias; assembly: GCF_964213995.1. NCBI lineage: Eukaryota > Metazoa > Chordata > Chondrichthyes > Carcharhiniformes > Triakidae > Mustelus > Mustelus asterias. The sequence continues at coordinate 86,567,197 of NC_135815.1, read as the reverse complement.
TGTCCAGAGGGGCAATTTATTTCACACACAGGGCGGTGAGTGTCTGGAACGAGCTGCCAGAGGTGGCAGTAGAGGCAGGTACAATTCTGTCTTTTAAAAAGCGTTTAGACAGTTACATGGGTATAGAGGGATAGGGGCTAAACGCGGGCAGTTGGGACTAGCTTAGGGGTTTAAAAAAGGACAAGTTGGGCCGTAGGGCCTGTTTCCATGCTGTAAACCTCTATGACCTCTGTAACTATCTTTCTGCTTTCTTTGTATTGCTATTTGTCTGTCTCTCGCGCACACACTTCCATTCACATTTTCACTATCTCCCTCTAAAGTTTTAAAAAAAACCTTGGAACTTGTTACTTAAAATTTGATCTAAGCTTGTTTCAAAACATTTTGTCAAATCAAAGCCACAACATTCTTATAGCCTGAGGAAAGAGAGACACTTCCAGTTGGACTGCATGTTGCACTCATGCATGTTGGGAGATTTCTACACACTACACATGCTGAAACTGGCATACTGAGAATTGCAGGCACATATATAATTGGTATTCCCTTCGGTTGATAGCGTGGTGTGTCTGGCACAAGTATCCGTTGCAAGTTCTGAATTTTGAGGGGCTAAGGCTTTGTAAAAATATTAATGAAGGTATGTAAGAAAATGTTATAATTAGGCTTACGATACAAAAAAATCAGCTAGTATTTGTCATAACAGAAAATTTATGTTGAGTATTTCATATTTGCATTGCTGAACAAGAAGAATATTTTGAGCAATTTTGATTCTGATTGTTTAGTCAGGTACTTTTAAACGAGAGTGTTATCCCATGTTAATCAAGATATACACAATATTATGGAATCTGTGAGAGAGCTTCAGTTGAATTAATACATTTTGTAAATTACTAAGAGAATGTACTTGGGGTGTTAAGCAGTCTTTAAATTCCTCAAAAGTTGGTGTCCTTCTGAATTCATAAAATCTTACAGCACAGATGGAGAAATTTGGCCCCTCATGCTTGTCTTGGATCTTTTGAGAGAGTTATCCAGTTAGTTCCACTATCCTTCTCTTTCCTCACAGCCAGCAAATTTCTCCCTCTTCAGTATTTATGTAATTCTCTTGAAAGTTACTCCTGAATCTGCTTCCACCACTCTTTCAGACAGTGTATTCCAGATCATTATAATTCACTGCATTTAAAAACAACTCTTCATATCATCTTTGGCTCTTTTGTCAGTTACTTTAAATTTGTGTCTTCTGGTTACCCAGCCTTCCAAAGGTAAAGTTTATTCATTAGTCACAAGTAGGCTTACACTAACACTGCAGTGAAGTTACTGTGAAAATCCCCTAGTCGCCACATTCTGGCACCTGTTCGGGTACACTGAGGGAGAATTTAGCATAGCCAATCCGCCTAACGTGCATGTATTTCAGACTGTGGGAGGAAACCAGAGCACCCAGGAAACCCACACAGAAACGGGGAGAATGTTCAAACTCCACACAAGCAATGACCCAAGCCGGGAATTGAATCCGGGTCCCTGGTGCTGTGAGGCAGCAGTGCTAACCACTGTGCTGCCTCCCACCTCTTCCCCCCCGCCTTCTGCAAGTGGAATGGGTTCTCCTTATACTATCCAAAGACATCATGATTTCAAATGTCCTTGTTAAATTTCCTCTAACTTTCTCTGCTCTAAAGAAACGCTCCCTACTTTTCTACGCTCTCTGCTTATCTGAAGTCCCTCATTTTAAATTGCAGTCACATATAAAGTTGCTCATTGCAACTTAATTTAAAAATTAGGTCAAAAATTATGAGATTTGTATTTCCCCAACATCTTAAAAGACTCCGCTTTCCTTAAAGATTGTTCTTTGGAAATAGTTATTCGGTGAGGATCAACATTTAAAAATATTTGCTGAACAAATGCTGAGAGATATAGAGCTTTAAACAAGAATTTTGTTTGGAGTGGTAATGGAAATCATTTTAGCAAAATGTCTGCTATATGTAGGATGGTTACAGATTGCAAATCAAGTCTATCCAAATGTTTCTTCGCTGGATTCTCTTCTGTCTACCAACCAAGAGGGTCCAACATAAAATTGAAATTTAGGACATTTTAGTGCCTTTAATGAGGCACTAAATTAGTAATGCCCCTCACAATGATCAGAGAGGATGGTTGATGTCATTAAAAATTGAGAGTGGTGCAGTTGAAGATGTTGAAGCTAAGAAATGTTGTTGAGTTAATGCATCTGGGGTGGATGTGGGTGCATTGTTGGGGGGTGTGGGGGGAACAGGGTTGAGGAAGGAGGTTTGTTACAGATGGTAACATTGGACGCTAAAAGTTAAACATGATTTCATTCCCATTAATGTGAATGCAAAAAGTGCTATTATTCAATTATAGCTTTCAGATATAGAATCATTGAAAGGATCATAGGGACTGTAGAGTGTTATCAATATAACTTGATACACAAAGTTGTAGAAATCTCTCTTGAATTGTGTTATTAACTTCAACTCTCTTTCTTTATTCACGGAAGTTCAAAGGCAGAATTAAATTATTTTTGTTTGTTCATGGGATGTGGGCATCATTGGAAAGTCGGCATTTATTGCCCATTACTAATTGTCCTCAAGAAGATGGTGGTGAATTGTCTTCTTGAACTGCTGCAGTCCTTGAGGTGTAGGTACACACACAGTGCTAATGGGGAGGGAGTGCCAGGATTTTGACCCAATGACCATGAAAGAACGGTGATATATTTCTAAGTCAGGTCATTTTGGGACTTAGGGGAACATGCAGATGATCGTGTTTCCTGTACCTGCTGCCCTTGTCATTCTAGATGGCAGAGATTGCAGAATTGGAAGGTGCTGTGGGTGAATTGCCGCAATGCATTTTGTAGATAGCACACACTGCTACCATTTTGGACCAGTGGTGGAGGTGAATGGAGTGCCAATCAAACAGCTGTTTTATGCTAGATGTCACAATAAGAAGTCTCACAACACCAGGTTAAAGCCCACCAGGACTTTAACAGGTAATCAAGTCTTTACAGGTGCAGACAATGCGAGTGGTTGTCTGCACCTGTAAAGACTTGATTACCTATTAAGACTCGCATTCCAACCATTATCTTGTAATTGAGTTTGTGTCTATATACGCTCTGTTTGTGAACCAAATCCTGCACTCACCTGATGAAGGGGCAGCACTCCAAAAGCTTGGACTTTAACCTGGTGTTGTGAGACTTCTTACTGTGCCGACGACCCCAGTCCAACGCCGGCATCTCCACAACATGCTAGATGTTGTCATGATTTTTGAGTGCTATTGGAGCATCTCTCAATCTAGTTAAGTGCATGCCATCACACTCCTGACTTGGTCCTTGTAGATGAAGGACAGGGGAGTCAGGAGGTAAGTTACTCACCACAGAATAATCAGCCTCTGACACGTTCCTGTATCGACAATATTTACATGGCTCGTCCAATTAAGTATTTGGTCAGTGGTGACCCCCCAAGATGTTAATGTGGTGGATTTGGTGATGTCAATAACGTTGTTTGTCAAGAGTGTTAATTGTTTATTCAACTGTTGGGGATGAGCTGCTTATTTTTTTTTTTCTCTCGGGCCCCTAGCCCTATAAATTGGTGCAGAGGAGATACCCGATCCTCTACACTGGTAGAGGATCCCACCCTTCCATCCTCCTCTAACCTAATTATAAGTGTGGGGAAGTTTTTTGTTTTCTTTTTTTCTTGCTGGTAATGGCTTCAGGGATGGCAGTTCAGGCAGTATGCTGCATCTCCTGTGGGATGTATGTGGTGAGGAAATCCAGTAGTGTTTCAGGAGATTTTAGTTGTAAGAAGTGCATTAGATTGCAGCTTCTGGAGGAGCGTGTAAAGGAGCTGGAGGGGGAGGTAGAGGAACTCCGCATAATTCGGGAGGCGGAGGTGGAAGTTGATAGGAGTTATAGAGAAATAGTAACTCCTAGAAATGAGGCTTGGGTCAATGCCAGGAGGAGGGGTAAGAAGCAATCGGGAAGACAATCCCCTGGGGCGGTTCCCCTCCATAATAGGTTTTCGGTGCTGGAGGCTACAGTTGAGGAGGAATCAACTGAGCATAGAGAGCAGATCTCTGGGGGTGAGCCGAGTGAGAAAGCTCAGGTGGTTAGGGGCTGTAAAAGACTGGGCCTTGTGATTGGGGACTCCACAATTAAGGGGACAGATAGGAGGGTCGGAACTAAAGGTAGGGACTCAGGGTTGGTGTGTTGCCTACCAGGGGCTGGGGTCCGGGATGTGTCTGACAGGGTATTCAGGACTCTTAGGGGGGAGGGAGATAAACCACAAGTTATTGTACATGTGGGGACACACGACATAGGGAGGATAGGGGAAGGGGATATTAGGCAGGGATTTATGGAGTTGGGGTGGAAACTAAAGGCCAAGACTGACAGAGTGGTTATCTCTGGACTCTTGCCTGTACCACGGGATAGTTTAGAGAGGAATAGGGAGAGGGAAGGTTTGAATTCATGGCTGAGGGGATGGTGCAGGAGGGAGGGGTTCAGGTACTTAAGCAATTGGGGCTCGTACTGGGGAAGGTGTGACCTCTATGAGAAGGATGGTCTACACCTTAATCAGAAGGGGACCAATATCCTGGGGGGTAAATTTGCTAAGGCCATGCAGGGAGGTTTAAACTGATTCGGGGGGGGGGGGGAGGGATCCTGAGTAGTGGGGCTGAAAGTGAGGGATGCATGGATGGGGACTGCAATGCACGGCATTGCAGAGGTGGGGTGGAGCAGGGTTTGAAATGTGTATACTTCAATGCCAGGAGTATTCGCAATAAAGTGGGTGAACTTGCAGCGTGGATCAGTACCTGGGACTTCGATGTTGTGGCTATTTCAGAGACATGGATAGAGCAGGGGCAGGAATGGATGCTGCAGGTCCCGGGGTTCAAATGTTTTAGTCGAAGTAGGGAAGGAGGTAGAAGAGGGGGAGGGGTAGCATTATTGGTCAGAGATTGTATCACAGTGTCTGAGAGGAGGTTTGATGAGGACTTATCTGTTGAGGTAGTATGGGCGGAGATTAGAAATAGGAGAGGAGAGGTCACCCTGTTGGGAGTCTTTTATAGACCTCCTAAAAGTTCTAGAGAGGTTGAGGAAAGGATTGCGGAGTCAATCCTGCTTAGGAGTGAAAGTAATAGGGCAATTGTTATGGGGGATTTTAACTTGACTAATATTGACTGGAATTGTTATAGCTCTAGCTCGTTAGAGGGGTCAGTTTTTGTTCAAAGCGTGCAGGAAGGTTTTTTGACTCAGTATGTAGACAGGCCAACTAGAGGTGAGGCTATATTGGATCTGGTGCTGGGAAATGAGCCAGACCAGGTGCTAGACTTGGAAGTTGGTGTGCATTTTGGTGATAGTGACCACAATTCGGTTACGTTCACCTTAGTGATGGAAAGGGATAGGCATGAACCTCGGGCCAGTGGTTTTAGCTGGGGGAAGGGTAATTATGAGGCTATTAGGAGAGAATTAGGAAACATAGGTTGGACTAGGAGATTACAGGGACTGGGAACATCCGACATGTGGAGTTTTTTCAAGGAGCAGCTACTGCGAGTCTGTGATAGGTATGTCCCTGTCAGGCAAGGAGGAATTGGTAGGGCTAGGGAACCGTGGTGCACCAAAAAAGTTTCTTTGTTGGTTAAAAAGAAAAAGGAGGCTTATGTTCGGATGAGACGTGAGCACTCGGGTAGTGCACTAGAAAGCTTTAGATTGGCTAAGAGGGAGTTGAAGAGCGAGCTTAGAAGGGCTAAAAGGGGACATGAGAAGACTTTGGCGGATAGGGTTAAAGAGAATCCTAAGGCGTTCTATAGGTATGTCAAGAACAGAAGGTTGGTTAGGGCAAGTTTAGGGCCAGTTATAGATGGCAGAGGGAAGTTATGTGTGGAACCGGAGGAGATTGGTGAAGCATTGAACCAATATTTCTCTTCGGTGTTCACGCAAGGGGACATGAATATAGCTGAGGAGGACACTGGGTTGCAAGGGAGTAGAATAGACAGTATTACAGTTGATAAGGAGGATGTGCAGGATATTCTGGAGGGTCTGAAAATAGATAAATCCCCTGGTCCGGATGGGATTTATCCAAGGATTCTCTGGGAGGCAAGAGAAGTGATTGCAGCGCCTCTGGCTCTGATCTTCAGGTCGTCGTTGGCCTCTGGTATAGTACCAGAAGATTGGAGGTTAGCGAATGTTGTCCCATTGTTTAAGAAGGGGAACAGAGACTTCCCCGGGAATTATAGACCGGTGAGTCTCACTTCTGTTGTCGGCAAGATGTTGGAAAAAATTATAAGGGATAGGATTTATAGTTATTTGGAGAGTAATGAATTGATAGGTGATAGTCAGCATGGTTTTGTGGCAGGTAGGTCGTGCCTTACTAACCTTATTGAGTTTTTTGAGAAAGTGACCAAGGAGGTGGATGGGGGCAAGGCAGTGGACGTGGTATATATGGATTTTAGTAAGGCGTTTGATAAGGTTCACCATGGTAGGCTTCTGCAGAAAATGCAGATGTATGGGATTGGGGGTGATCTAGGAAATTGGATCAGGAATTGGCTAGCGGATAGGAAACAGAGGGTGGTGGTTGATAGTAAATATTCATCATGGAGTGCGGTTACAAGTGGTGTACCTCAGGGATCTGTTTTGGGGCCACTGCTGTTTGTAATATTTATTAATGATCTGGATGAGGGTATAGTTGGGTGGATTAGCAAATTTGCTGATGACACCAAAGTCGGTGGTGTGGTAGACAGTGAGGAAGGGTGTCGTAGTCTGCAGGAAGACTTAGACAGGTTGCAAAGTTGGGCCGAGAGGTGGCGGATGGAGTTTAATGCGGAGAAGTGTGAGGTAATTCACTTTGGTAGGAATAACAGATGTGTTGAGTATAGGGCTAACGGGAGGACTTTGAATAGTGTGGAGGAGCAGAGGGATCTAGGTGTATGTGTGCATAGATCCCTGAAAGTTGGGAATCAAGTAGATAAGGTTGTTAAGAAGGCATATGGTGTCTTGGCGTTTATTGGTAGGGGGATTGAATTTAGGAGTCGTAGCGTTATGTTGCAACTGTACACAACTCTGGTGCGGCCGCACTTGGAGTACTGTGTGCAGTTCTGGTCCCCACATTACAGGAAGGATGTGGAGGCTTTGGAGAGGGTGCAGAGGAGGTTTACCAGGATGTTGCCTGGTATGGAGGGGAGATCCTATGAGGAGAGGCTGAGGGATTTGGGATTGTTTTCGCTGGAAAGGCGGCGGCTAAGAGGGGATCTTATTGAAACATATAAGATGATTAGAGGTTTAGATAGGGTGGATAGTGATAGCCTTTTTCCTCTGATGGAGAAATCCAGCACGAGGGGGCATGGCTTTAAATTGAGGGGGGGTAGTTATAGAACCGATGTCAGGGGTAGGTTCTTTACCCAGAGGGTGGTGAGGGATTGGAATGCCCTGCCAGCATCAGTAGTAAATGCGCCTAGTTTGGGGGCGTTTAAGAGATCCGTAGATAGGTTCATGGACGAAAAGAAATTGGTTTAGGTTGGAGGGTCACAGTTTTTTTTTTAACTGGTCGGTGCAACATCGTGGGCCGAAGGGCCTGTTCTGCGCTGTAATGTTCTATGTTCTATGTATTGTTAGAGCAGTTTCAAACTGTAGTTGTTGGGTTTGGAGATGCATTCTTCTAACGAATGTCTCTAAAAGGAAAACACAATTCTGTAAAGAGCAGACTTCAGTTTTATACCTTACGACCTGACTATCTGAATTAAAAGTGAAGGTAGTTTAATTCTCTGTTGTTGGAAATGACCATTGCCTGGCATGGACCTTTTTGCCACTTAATCAGCCCAAGTCTGAATGTTGTTCAGGTCTTATTGTAAGGGGCATGGACTACCATGTTATCTGGGGAGTTACAAATGGAACTGAATACTGCAATCATCACCAAGCACCCCCATTTACCGACATTATAGAGTCATAGAGGTTTACAGCATGGAAACAGGCCCTTCGGCCCAACTTGTCCATGCCGTCCTTTTTTTTTAAAACCCCTAAACTAATCCCATATTGGCCCATATCCCTCTATACCCACCGTACCCATGTAATGATGGAAGAAACATCATTAATAAGGCAGCTGAATATGGTTAGGCCTCGGGCACTGCACAATGGAACTCCTGAAGTGATGTCTTAGGGATGCGATGATTGGCCTCCAGCAATCAAAACCATATTCCTTTGTTAGGTATGACTTCAGCCAGTAGAGAGTTTTCCCCTCATTAGCATTAACTTCATTTAGTATGTTAAATGCTACCTTCATATCAATTGCTTTCACATTTCTTTCAGTTCTTGAGTTCAGATCTTTTGTCCATAAAACCCATAATCCCTACAATGCAGAAGGAGACCATTTGGTCCATTGGGTATGCACCAAATCTCTGAAAGAGCATCTTACTGAGGCCCACCCCCACCCAATCCCCGTAACCACTGGCATTTACCATGGCTAATCCACCTAACCTACACATTTTTGGGCACTAAGGGGCAACTTAGCATGGTCCATGCACCTAACCTGCACATCTTTGGATTGTGAAAGGAAACTGGAGCACCAGGAGGAAACCCACGCAGACACGGGGAGAATGTGCTCCACGCAGACACGGGGAGAATGTGCTCCACACAGACAGTCATCCAAGGCCAGAATGTGTTTGGACCAAGACAATAATGAATGAAATCTGGAACAAAGAGTGGTCCTGGCAGAAACCAAACTGTCCATCATGAACAGACTATTGTTGCTTGATAATGTTGTTGATGACACCTGTCATCACCTTGCTGATGATTGAGAGTAGACTGATGGAACGATAATTGGTTGGATTGGAGAACTTGTCGTTCTTTCGTGGGCATGACATTGGGCAGTTTTCCACATTGTTGAATAGTTTCCAGTGTTGTAGCTGTACTGGAACAGCTTGGCTAGAGACATGGCTATTATTGGAGGACTGGTGTTCTGTACTTCAGCCAGGTTGTTTTCCAGGCCATAGCCTTTTAAGTATCCAGTATGCTCAGCTGTTTCTTGATATCATATGGAGTGATTCTAATTGACTGAAGGATGACATATACAATGACGGGGGGGGCCTCAGGAGGAGTTCAATATGGATGATCCTCTCAACTGGGGAAATGGGGTTTCAGATGCTTGTTTTTTGCAGTGACGTTCTGGGATCTGCCCTCATTGAGGATAAGGATGTTCATAGAGCCACCTCCTCTCATTAGTTGTTTAATTGTCCACCACCATTTATGACTGGATGTGGATTGCTGGCTATGGGTTCTCTTAGCTCTATCTATAGTATGCTGCTTCCACTATTTGGTATTAGTGGCTAAACCTGTTGCTGTATGTGACAGATCTGCCTTGCCTTTAGGCTCTCAATTAAAACTTCAAGCGTAGTGTTGTGGGCTTGTTGAAGGATTTTTTTTTCTTCTTCATATTGCTACACATAACTTTTAAAAGAAAATGCTTTATGGCATTTTCATTTCCCACACTAGTCACCAATTGTTATTTTTCTATTGCAGTTAAAAAGGAGCATTGGATCATGGTCGTTCTGTTTTCGACCTGAAACCATTTGGAAATGGGTGGAGAAAACTAAAATTCGTACAGCGAATGGCAAACTTGTCTCCATTAGTTTAGACTGAATTACATTCAAATTTAAAAGGTCAAAGTTAATTTGCCACCTCCCATATGCTGCAGCATTTTATTCTATTCCCCTACCTTGCCACTACGTTATTCTCATATCTGTACTATACACTTCCTACACCAACGGGACGGACAGAACCAGTATTCCTGATCTCAGACAAGGCATCTGTCAAGTGCCCTTTGGAGATCATGTGCAGAGGATGGCATTAGTTGAAACTCCCTAGTTATGCTTATCATAGAAACCCAACAGTACAGAAAGAGGCCATTCGGCCCATCGAGTCTGCGCCGACCACAATCCCACCCAGGCCCTATCCCCAGATCCCTACATATTTACCCACTAATCCCTCTAACCTACGCATCTCAGGACACTAAGGGCAATTTTTAGCATGGCCAATCAACCTAACCCGCACATCTTTGAACTGTATTGTTTTACTTCCTCAGGGGAGTTTGTCCTCTAGACATATCTGGAATTAAAAGTCTAATGGTGGCCATGAAACCATTGCCGATTGTTGTAAAAACCCATCTGGTTTGCAAATGGTCTTTGGGGAAGGAAATCTGTAGTCTTTACCCGGCCTACATATGATACAGATCCACAGCAATGTGGTTGACTCTTAATTGCCCTCTGAAATGGCCTTGTAAGCTACTCAGTTCAAGGGTAATTAGGTTTGGGCAACAAATGCTGGCCCAGCCAGCGATACCCACCTCTCATGAATAAATAAAAAAAACACCCAGCCAAAATCAGAAATAACTACTCAAGTGATTGTGGGACGAAATGCCTGATGAAATGGTGGACTGCTTTCATTGCAGATGATCTAAATGTACAAAAAAAAGCTAGTTTAATTTGATGCAGCTTTGCTTCTTTAAAGTAAAGTTTATTTATTAGTCATAAGTAAGGCTTACATTAACTCTGCAATGAAGTTATTGTGAAATTCCCCTAGTTGCCACACTCCGGCGCCTGTTCAGGTCAATGTACCTAACCAGCATGTCTTTCAAACTGTGGGATGAAACCGGAGCACCCGGAGGAAACCCACGCAGACACAGGGAGAATGTGCAAACTCCACACACACACTGACCCGAGGCCGGGAATTGAACCCGGGTCCCTGGCGCTGTGAGGCAGTAGTGCTAACCACTGTGCCACTGTGAGTAAAGGAAAAACTATCATGATTAATGAACTGATTTAATAAACAAGGGAAATTGTAAGCTTTTCTTGCAAAAACCTTTTAAGTGACAGATGTCGGTATCAGTTTGTGCAGATTGAAATATTGAGAAAGATTAGCAGTATATTTACAAGCCACTGATTCTGCAAGTCCATGAACATCTGGATTATAGCCGCTGAAATAATATAGTTATTTTATAAGCTTGTAACAGACTCTTTAAGATAAAACAATGGGGAGTCCCCACACTAATAGAAAACCACTAAAGTAGATTTATGATGCTTGAATGTTAACAGATGTAACTCTTGAAACAGCATTTGAAGTCCTCACGTTTGTTATTATAATTGAAGCTAAACTATAAAATCTTTACAACTGAAGAACTTAAACGACACCAGATTACACACTTGTTCTTTGATAAACATATTTAAATGTTTAAAGCCTTAAACACATTTGTGTAGATTACTTTTTAAATACTTCCACGCTTGAATTAAACCCTTACTACTTGGATTTTACTCAACTTATATTTTTGTATAGAACTTTTGTCCAACTGTTTCACAGTTGCCATGGAAATTTTATATACACACAGAACTATTACTCAGCATTTCCTCTCTCTCATACTAAGCTGTTTTCTTTCAGATCTAAACATTTAGCCTTAATAACTTCGTAAATATGACGAACTTTATACTATTTCAGTCTATTTTCCAAGGTATTAATACAAGTAGTAATGAAGGAACATTGAGGTACAGGAAGGCAGAAGAAGAGCCATTTGGTGCAGAGTAACTAGTTTCTGCTCTGCTAATGTAGCGTGGTTTTGATATGCCCAAAGGTGGCTCGGTGTTGGTGGTGGAAATTAAGTAATGGTGGTGCTGTTGCAGACTGGGAAGGTTGTTGGAGCTTTTCTGGTTTCAAATGCTCATTTACTGACACTTATATGATACAAGTATTCATCCACCCAAGATTAAATTTTTCCACGCCCTGCAGTAGGCCTGTAAGGAATACTGCATTACTGGAAACATTGTGAATGGAAGTGAACACTGATATCATCAACAAGCAGCCAATTCTTGATCTTATGATGTAGGGAAGTTCATTGAAGAAATAGCTGAAGATAGCTGGGGCTAGGATTCTGCCCTAGTGAACTCCACCAGTCAGGTCCTAGAGCTACAATGCTGATAACCATCCTCCTGCATGTCAATTGCTGCTCAAGTTCCTGGAGACTTTTCCACTGGCCTTGAATTTTGCTAGGACCTCTATATACCACTTAGTTGAATGATGCTTTGGTGTCAAGGACAGCTACTCTTTCTGAGTCTAAACATGGACAATAGAGCTGAACCCAAAAATAGGGCTGAGAGTGACTGCCTTTGACATCAAAGGTAGCATTTGACTGAGTGTGGCATCAAAGAACCCTAGCGAAACTGGTGTCAGTGAGATTTGGGGAAAACTCTCCACCAGTTGGAGTCATACCTCACACAAAGAAAGATGGTTCTGGTGGTTGGAAGTCAATTATCTCAGCTCCAGGACATCACTGCAGGAGTTTTTCAGGGTAGTGACCTAGGCCTAGCCATCTTCAGCTGCTTCACCCTCCCTCCATCTTAAGGTCAGAAGTGGGGATGATTCTTGTTGATTGCACAATACTCAGCACCATTCACAACTCTTCAGATATTACAGTAGTCCACGTTCATATGCAGTAAGACCTGGACAAAATTTAGGCTTGGGATGCCAAATGGCAGGTAACATTCGCAGCACACAAATGCAAGACAATGACCATCTCCAATAAGGGAGAATCTAGCAATCTCCCCTTGACGTTCCATGGCATTACCACCGCTGAATCCACACCACTCCTCCCCCATCAACATCCTGGGGGGATGGTTAACATTGACCAGAAATTGAACTGGACCAACCAAAGCAAGTCAGAAGCTGGGAATTCTGTGTTGAGTAACTAACCTCCTGACTCCCCAGGGCCTGTCCACTATCATTAAGACACAAGCCAGGAGTATGATGGCATACGTTCCTCTTGCCTTGATGAGTGCAACTCCTACAACACTCAAACAAATATGACACTATCCAAGACAAAGCAGCTCACTTCATTGGCATCCCATCCACCACATTCGCTCCTTCCACCACTGACGCACAGTGGCAGCACTGCAGCAACTCACCAAGGCCCTTTCGACAACATCTTCTAAATCCGTTACCCACACCATCTAGAAAGACAAGGGCAGCAGTTGTATGGGAACCCCCACCATTTGCAAGTTCCCCTGCAAGCCACAGCACATCCTGGCTTGGAGCTATATCGCCATTTCTTCATTTATTAAGTCAAACTCCTGGAACTCCATTCCTAACAGCACTGTGGATGTACTTACACCAGATGGAGTGCAGCCGTTTAGGAATGTAGTTCACCACAACCTTCTCAACTGCAATTAAGGATGGACAATCAATTTTGGCCATCCCAGTGATGCCCACATCCCATGAGCAAATAAAAAAGGTTCAAGCTATGACAAAATTAGGAGTTGAATGCTTTCCGTGGAACCCAAATTGAGCACCAGTGTGTAATTGACACTTGAGAATACTATTCCATAACTCATTTTCCGCTAGCTAAAAGGATTAGCTGAATCATTTAGCAAGAGAGATAATAGGAACATGATTCAACAAAGTAGTATCATGAGTACCGTTGCAAAGCGCAAAGTGCTGTGTTTTTTAAAATTTTCTGCTTAATAAGGGTGCTGCAGTGATTTTTTCAAAGTAACTGGAGCCCATGTCAATCACATTAATCTCATTTCTTCATCAGAAATGATCAGATAATGATTAAGGATGAGCCCAAAGACTTCCGATCCCCACTAGCCCCGGATTCCAGATAATTACTGGAAGAAGATCCAAAAGCAAGAAAGGAATGAGCAAAAAGCAGAACAGCAAGAGAGGGAAAAAACAAGTGAAAGAAAGAGATAGATGCGAGTGAAGACGCAGAGGATATATAATTGAAAGAGGGATAAATAACACTGAGAAGAAATAGCAACTGGTCCAACCAGCCTGTCTCGGATAGTTATTTGATGAAGAACGGGAACACTAGACCCCCAAAAGGATGTTGAAAAACTGGTGAAAATGGGCAAACATGGGAGATGAAATTTTAATGCTGAGAAATATGAAGTGATGCATTTTCATTGGAAGAATGAGAGGCGATATGAACTAAATGGTACAATTTTAAAGGGATTGCATATACAAAGAGACCTGGGTGCATATGTGCAAGATCACATTGGCATGACAAGTTTACAAGGCTGTTAACACAAATGGGATCTATGGCTTTATAAACAGAGATAGCATAGAGTACAAAAGCAAGCATGTTATGCCAAACCGTTTTATAAGTTACCGGTTAGATGGAGTATTGTGTTCACTTCTAAGCACCGCATTTTAGGAAGCATGCCACCCAAGAGAAGATGCAGAGGAGATTTACTAGAATGGTTCCAGGGATATGGGATTTGAAAGCTCTTCATAAATGGCAAAAAGTTAACAGAAGATTTAATAAGTATTTAAAAATCATGATGGATTTGATACAGTAAAAAAAGAGAAACTGAATCTGGTGGCTGAAGGGTTGGTAACCAGAGAATGAATTTCAGGCCATTGGCAAAAGAATCAGAGGTGAGCTGAGGAGACGTTTTTTATTCAGGGACTTGCCACGATCGAGACTGTGCACTGCTTGAAAGGTTAGTGGAAGTAGATTCAATAACGACTTTCAAAAGAAAATTGGATACTTGAAGGGTGAATATTTGCTCCCCCGAAAGCCATTTGTACATCTAAATTACTATAGTCTCCTATCGCTTGCTTTTCTTGCATTTGGGGGTTAGAGGCCAATTTCCCAGAGTTTTTTTTCCTAAATTAGCCTACAGTTATTTTTCACCGTTACTTTGCCTACCCCAGGAGATTGTGAGACTGCAGTGGGAGGAGGAGGAATTGTTTGTAACAGCTCTGGTGAAACAGTCCTTTTTCATTTGCTCATATTTATCTGTGCAGATTAATTTTTGTATGGATTTCAGGAACGCCAGAGAATTACAAGTGGGTATAACTTGCCTTACGTGTAGAAAGATAAAACATATTCAAAGTTACTCCTCACAATTTATTTTTGCCAAGCAATTTTTCTGCAGTTTTCAACCAAGTCCTACAGCAATAAAAGCAAAATCTTGTTCCATTGTGTGGCTGCTTTGGACCCATTCTTTTGGGAATGAAACACAGATTTTTGTAATAGGCTTACATTAACACTGCAATGAAGTTACTGTAAAAATCCCCAGTCCCCACACTCTGTGGCACCTGTTTGGGTACACTGAGGGAGAATTTGGCATGACCAGTGCACCTAACCAGCACATCTTTGGATTATGGGAGGAAACCGGAGCACTGGAGGAAACCCACAAAGACATGAGGAGAACTCCACACTGGCAATGACCCAAGCCAGGAATCGAACCTAGGTCCCTGGCACTGTGAGGCAGCAGTGCTAACCACTGTGCCACAAAGCTCAGTTGATTAGGAATTTGATTACATCACAGGATAAATTTTTGAATGGTCTTGGCTCGTATCTGTGAGGCAATTCACCCAATATTATTACTATTTGGACCTTTTTTCTAAAACCAGTCTGTCTTTTGGGAGATCGATTATGAAGGCAGACTTTATTCAAAAGATTAAATGTGCTTCCTAGTGTGAAGAACTGAGCTAATATCATTTGATAGCTGGACAATAACTGAATGCGGAGAGCAATTGCATGCCTTGCATAGCATACATACCGAAGTAGGGTTATTCTCATTCTTCGAATATAAGTCATCCTTCACATTCCAAGCTTACATTATCCACAGCCATTTTTTCTCTTTCTAACCTGGAATACACCAGAAAATGCTGTGATAGACTATATTCATATAATATTTCTATTATTTTCTTGGGTTCTAAGATTTGTAATCCCTGAGAACAGCCTTATACTGGAAGGGGAAATAGGAGGAATCATAATATGCTTATATTTACTGCATTAAAAGTCTGAAAGGCGTTATGTTTCCCTTCTCTCATGACATGCCTGAAAATGACTAGGCTAAATCTTTGAAATACCGAGCATTAGCTGTGTTCCAAAGAGGAACTCTACACTGAAACCATGCAGTTTCCCCCCTTGTAACAAAATAATTTTTATTTTTCATCACTTTGGTACTACAATGCATTCATGTATCAACCATTTCCTTTGCCACATTGCTCTCTCCAGCACTTAACGATGTTGCCACATTAGTGGGGTGTTGTGGTTACAAGTCCCACAACATGAGATTTTGCTGCTTAACAACGCAGATTTTGGAATTGTACTTTTCAGCATTTCAAGTAACCATGATCATTGGTCAATTTCTGATTTTTTTTGGTGTCATAATTGAAAAGCAACAGCTTCATCCCTATTGATGAATGGAATTCCAGTTCACATATTTTGAAACAAATTTGTGCATGTGTATTTAGTGATTAACTCTATTGTTTCAATACATGATAACTCGCAGAATAAACTGTGACCAAGAAAATAAAGCATGCTTTGTCTGGCATGTTCTTTGCAAATAACCTTTTACTCATGGTGGTTAGCACTGATGCCTCACAGTGCCAGGGACCTGGGTTCAATTCCAGCCTTGGGTGACTGTCTGTGTGGAGTTAGCACGTTCTCTCCGTGTCTGCATGGGTTTCCTCTGGGTGATCCGGTTTCCTTCCACAGTCCAAAAATGTGAAGGGAGGGTGGTATAGCCATGCTAAATTGCCCCTTAGGCTCCAAAGGTGTGCAGGTTAGGTGGATTAGCCATGGTAAATGCGCAGGGTTGTGGAGATAGAGCGAGGAGTGGGCTTGGGTAAGATGCTCTTTCAGGGGAGTCATTGCAGATTTGATGGGCCGAATGGCCTCTTTCTGCACTATAAGAATTCTATGGATTCATGATGCATGAGTCCTTGTGCATGAGACGCAAAAGCCCAGTCTGCAGGTACAACAGGTGATCAAGAAGGCAAATGGGATGTTGGCCTATATCGCGAGGGGGATAGAATATAAAAGCAGGGATGTCTTGATGCACCTGTACAGGGCATTGGTGAGGCCGCAGCTGGAATACTGTGTGCAGTATTGGTCCCCTTATATGAGGAAGGATATATTGGCATTGGAGGGAGTGCAGAGAAGGTTCACCAGGTTGATACCGGAGATGAGGGGTTTGGATTATGAGGAGAGGCTGAGGAGATTGGGTTTGTACTCGTTGGAGTTTAGAAGGATGAGGGGGGAATCTTATGGAGACTTATAAGATAATGCGGGGGCTGGATAGGGTGGAGGCGGAGAGATTCTTTCCACTTAGTAAGGAAGTTAAAACTAGAGGACACAGCCTCAAAATAAAGGGGGGTCGGTTTAAGACAGAGTTGAGGAGGAACTTCTTCTCCCAGAGGGTGGTGAATCTCTGGAATTCTCTGCCCACTGAGGTGGTGGAGGCTACCTCGCTGAATATGTTTAAAGCGCGGATGGATGGATTCCTGATCGGTAAGGGAATTAAGGGTTATGGGGATCAGGCGGGTAAGTGGTACTGATCCACGTCAGATCAGCCATGATTTTATTGAATGGCGGGGCAGGCTCGAGGGGCTAGATGGCCTACTCCTGCTCCTATTTCTTATGTTCTTATGTTATGTTCTTATGATGCTGATAAGCTTATCATTGACTTTGCTCAGTGACTGAACATAGGATAATATTGGAATAAGTTATCTCTGTGGATGGAAAATGTTATCTTAAATAAATTATGTTCAAGTTGTAATGTACCTCAGAATAAATGAGTACAGTCAGGTTCTGGTATAGTGATGGTGCTTTACTGCAACTGCCCCTTATGTTTAGTCTCATTGAGCCATCTAACTGAAGTCCATCCTTTGTTTGTTGGGGCCAATAGAAATTTCTCCTTAAGTTAAAGTTTATTTATTAGTCATGAGTAGGCTTATGTTAACACTGCAGTGAAGTTACTGTGAAAATCCCCTAGCCCCCACACTCCGGCATCTCTTTGGGTACACTGAGGGAGAATTTAGCATGGCCAATGCACCGAATCAGCACTTCTTTCGGACTGTGGGAGAAAACCAGAGCACCTGGAGGAAACCCACGCAGGCACGGGGAGAATGTGCAGACTCCACACAGACAGTGACCCATGCTGGGAATCAAACCCGGGTCCCTGGCACTGTGAGGCAGCAGTGCTAACCACTGTGCCATCGTGCCCCCCACTTTGTTACTGCCTCACAATACCTCTGTGAATTCCCCCCTTCTTTCTGTTTGTTTCATTCTAATTGTCTCTCTCATCATTTGTATTTTTCTTCCTGCTAATTTTCACAATTGTTTTGGTACAAAACGTTCCTCCTAATGTCTCCCTAAATTCAAGATGTCACAATAGCCTTAATAAGAATATTAGGCACTTAATTGATACAAACGGGCCTCGCTGATATAATATTTGTAATTGTGTTTACCAGACATATTTACAAAATCATCTTTGACATACAAGTAACTTTGTTTCATGAATTATTTATGTTCTAAACATATTAATTGTTTTGCTCTATTTCTAGCGGTGTTTTGCAGTATTGGATTAAGATCATCTGCATTTTGTTTATCCTTTCCTCTCAAAATTTTGCTCCTTTTTCACAATTAATGGCATCAAAGGTTTTTTTTCCTTCCCTTTACTTCTCACAATGGATTTGCAACTCGTGCTGCAGCTGTAATTTGCCCTGGGATGTTTTTAGCCTGCAGTGGGACGGGTGATCACTGCCATATTCAGGGCTGGCTAATTCTATCTGCTTTGCCTGAGGTTGACATCCAAATGCTGGATGAATTCCCATCAGGCCTGTGCAGATGTTAGTTTCCCTTGGTGATGCAACAAAGAAAATAATCCCAAACAAAGGTATAGAATCACAAATTTTAATTATGGTATTCAGTATAAAACATTTTTAAAAATTTTGCCTATCTATTTTTGAAATGTTATTTTCTTTCCTGTCCATATCTTGTTTAAAGACAGTGTGAGAACTCCAGGGAATTCTCCAATCAGGCTGTTGTGAGTGGAGAATTTAATCTGTTTCACAATCTAGAGGAGAAAACATTGAGATAAGTCAGACATGGGAAATTATTTAGCCCAATAGGGGATCAGCCTTTTCTACCTTCATTTTCAGCCGTAATTCTTTCGGCAAGAGCAGCAAAGACATTAAGTGTTCATGTTCCTTAAAATGGCTCCCAAAAGGTAGTTACTCCCTGTGGAGCTCTATCTCGGCACAGCTGATTCTTTGAAGAGAGAATAAGGATGCAAATCTGAGGAAAATCTGGAATTTAAAAAATGTTAAAATTGTCATCAGGTTGAAAATTATCAACAATTATGGGTTTTTGCAGAAAATATTCACCTTCATCCACTCTCATTTTTGCAAATATATACAAGGCCATACCCTAATTTTCTTGCAGGAGTGGTACAGGGGAAGGAAACCAGCAGCTATTGAAACAAATGTAATTTTTCATGTGACATGGGGTAGGACTACATTAGTCATACAACAACAAAAAAAATTATCAGTACTTTGTTGGACTATGCATATTATAAAACTGTTTTATCTCTGTATATCTGTTTGGGTAGGATCTGATGAAGTGTACAGCCTTTGCAACAGCAGATGAATACCATCTAGAGAATCTTTGCCATGATCTGATGTCAAGTGGTTACCATGAAGTAACAGATCTGCCGAGAGGTAAGACTAGCCATTGAACTCTGTATCTCAATGAGATTTTTAACTCTGTCGTAACCATAAACTATAAATCCCCACATGAGAGATTTCACTACACTGTATGGATATGGCCCTATAAGGCTTAAAGGAAACGTATGTCAAGTGGGGTCATGGCCTAGAGTTTGCTGAAGCAAGACAACTTGCAGTAAAGGTGTCTGCACCTTTTCTCAGCTTTCTGCTGCAAATAATTTTGTACTGCAAATTTTTGGAAGTATGGGCTGATAGTGGTGCAGCGTGCTGGACCTCTGGGTTCTTGGGGAATGACGGGACCAGTAGTCAATCTCAATTTTTTTTATTCATTCAAAGATGTGGGCTTTGCTGGCTGACCAACATTTATTGTCCACCCCCAATTGCCCTTGAGAAGGTGGTGATGTGCTACCTTCTTCAACCACTGCAGTCCATGTGGTGTCAACACATCCACAGTGCTGTTAGTTAGAAAGTTCCAGAATTTTGAGCCTGTGACAATGAAGGAATGGCAATACAGTTCCAAGTCGGGGTGGTGAGTGGCTTGGGGCGGGAGCTTCCAGATTGTGATGTTCCCGTTATTCTGCCAGTCTTTTCCTTCTCGGTGGTAGAGGTTTTTGGTTTGGAAGGTGCTGTCTAAGGAGCCTTGGTGAGTTGCTGCACTGCATCTTGTAAATGGTACACACTGCTCCGATGTGTGTTCATGGTGGAGGCGAGTGAATGTTTGCAGATGGGGTGCCATTCAAGTGGGTTGCATCGTCCTGGATGGTGTCGAGCTTCTTTGACTTGATTTATTATTGTCACGTGTATTAGTATACAGTGAAAAGTATTGTTTCTTGCGCTATATAGACAAAGCAAACCGTTCATAGAATACATAGGGGTGAAGGAAAGGAAAAGGTGCAGAATATAGTATTACAATCATAGCTAGGGTGCAGAGAAAGATCAACTTAACATAAGGTAGGTCCATTCAAATATCTGATGGCAGCAGGGAAGAAACTGTTTTTGAGTTGAGTGTTATTGGAACTGCACTCATCCAGGCAAGGGGACAGTGATAAGAGTTAAGGATCAAGAAAGAAACAAAGGGATGATGGAAAAGAAAATATGAATTTGGGGGGGGAAATCCTAACCCACAAGAATGGGTGGGATTTAATTTTTTTAATTCTCAAAGCTGAGCATCCTGGCTCCAGCATGCTCCCTTTCTGTCTTAATGAAGATGCATTTTGGTGCTGGTGTGAAATCTACACATGAAGTTGGGAGGTTAGTCCTCTTGTTGCTGTGGAGAAAGGCAGAGCTGTGACTGGTGACAGGATTTTTGGGGTAAGAATTAGTTTTAAGTACTTTTCCGCGGGTGTTATTTATTTATTTAATTTAGTTTTAAATTTTGGCGCGCAACCGGCAGTGGCCGCGGGGTTTACTGGGAAGGGTCTCTTGAGTTTTTTTTTTAGTGCACAGGAGGTTTAAAAGGCAGGTCCCACTGTCTAGCGTGCAGCGTTGGGAGCGGGCAGCGGAGTGAGACGGAGCTGAGTGAGAACTGAGGGGCTTTGGCTCATCGGGCTTAGGCAGAAAGGGCGAGCAGGGGTGAGTTTCTTATTTTTAAAAAATTTTATTTATAAGTTACTTTTCTCCGGGTACCTTGGTAGAAATAATTTGGAACAGAGAGGAATAATCTTCATTCACTTTTTTCCCTGTGTTTAAAAGGGCAATTATGACTGTCAGGCCAGTATGTTGTTCCCAATGTAGGATGTGGGAGGTCCTGGAGGCTCCTAGCCTCCCGGACGACCATATCTGTGCTGGGTGTGTTGAGCTGCGGTTCCTAAGGGACCATGTTAGGGAACTGGAATTGCAGCTCGAGGACCTTCGCCGGGTTAGGGATAGTGAGGAGGTCATTGACAGGAGCTATCGGCAGGTGGTCACACCGGGACCACGGGAGGAGGGTAACTGGGTAACAGTGAGGAAGGAGAAAGCTCGGGTGATGGTGAGCACCCCGGTGGATGTGCCCCTTAATAATAAGTACTCCTGTCTGAGTACTACTGGGGTGGACAGCCCACCTGGGGGAAGCAGCGGTGGCAGTGTCTCTGGAGCTGAGCCTGGCCCAGTAGTGCAAAGGGGTAAGGAAAGGAGGGTAGTGCTAATTGGGGACTCTACGGTGAGAGGGTCAGATAGGCGTTTTTGCGGACACAGACGGGACTCTCGGATGGTGGTTTGCCTCCCTGGTGCAGGGGTCCGGGATGTCTCTGGTCGAGTCCCAGAAATCCTGAAGGGGGAGGGAGAGGAGCCCAAGGTCGTGATGCATATAGGTACTGCTGACATCGGTAGGAAGAGGGAAGGGGTCATGAAAAGAGAATATAGGGAGTTGGGTAGACAGCTGAGAAAGAGGAATGCAAAGGTAGTAATCTCGGGATTGCTGCCTGTGCCGCGGGAGAGTGAGAACAGGAATCGGTGGAGAATTAATGCGTGGCTGAGGGACTGGAGCAAGGGACAAGGATTTGGGTACTTGGATCATTGGGACCTCTTTAGGGGCAGGTGTGACCTGTTTAAAAAAGACGGGTGGCACTTGAATCCCAGGGGGACCAATATCCTGGCGGGAAGGTTGGCTAAGGCTACTGGAGAGACTTTAAACTAGAAAGGTTGGGGGGAGGGAATCGAAATGAGGGGACTGAGAGCGAGGAGGTTAGCTCGCAAATAGATAAGGAATGTAGACAGGGTAAGAGGGAGGTTAGACGAGTGAGGGAGAAGGGAAGTGCTCAGGCTGAAGGTCTGAGATGTGTCTATTTTAATGCCAGGAGTGTAGTGAATAAAGTGGATGAGCTTGGAGCGTGGATTGCTGCTTCGAATTGTGATGTGGTGGCCATTACGGAGACTTGGATGTCTCAGGGACAGGACTGGGTGCTTCAGGTGCCAGGTTTTAGATGTTTCAGGAAGGACAGGGAGGGAGGCAAGAGAGGGGGGGGAGTGGCACTGTTGATCAGGGATAGTGTCACGGCTGTAGAGAAGGTGGACGCCGTGGAGGGACTGACTACGGAATCTCTGTGGGTGGAGGTTAGGAATAGGAAGGGGTCGGTAACTTTGCTGGGTGTTTTCTATAGGCCGCCCAATAGTAACAGAGATGTTGAGGAGCAGATGGGGAAACAGATCCTGGAGAGATGTAGGAATAACAGAGTTGTCGTGATGGGAGATTTTAATTTCCCAAACATAGATTGGAATATCCCTAGGGCTAGGGGTTTGGATGGAGAGGAGTTTGTTAGGTGTGTCCAGGAGAGTTTCCTGACACAGTATGTGGATAAGCCTACTAGAGGAGAGGCTGTTCTTGATCTGGTGCTGGCTAATGAACCTGGACAGGTGGAGGATCTCTCGGTGGGTGAACATCTTGGGGATAGCGATCATAATTCTATCTCCTTCACGATAGCATTGGAAAGAGATAGGGTCAGGCAGGCTAGGAAAGTGTTTCTCTGGAGTAAAGGGAAATACAGTGTCATCAGGGAGGAAATTAGACGGGTAAATTGGAAGGAGGCATTCTTGGGGAAAAGTACCGAAGGAAAGTGGAGGATTTTCAAGGAATGTTTGTCTGGAGCTCTGCATGACAACGTTCCGATGAGACAGGGGGGTGTTGGTAGGGTACGGGAACCGTGGTGCACGAAGGTTGTGATGAACCTGGTAAATAAGAAAAGAGAGGCGTACAGAAGGTTCAGAGAGCTAGGAGGTGTTAAGGATTTAGAGGAGTATACGCGATGTAGGAAGGAGCTTAAGAAGGAAATTAGGAGAGCGAGAAGGGGTCATGAGAAGACCTTGGCGGGTAAGATTAAGGAGAATCCCAAGGCTTTCTACAAATATGTCAAGAGTAAAAGGATGAGATGTGAAGGCATAGGACCCTTAAAAGGTGAAGGGGGAAAAGTTTGTGCGGAACCGTTAGAAATGGCGGAGGTGCTTAATGAATACTTTACCTCGGTATTCACGGTGGAAAGGGATCTGGGTGGTTGTACTGCTGGATTGCGGAGGACAGAAAGGATCGAGCATGTGGACATAAAGAAAGAGGATGTGTTGGAACTATTGAATGGCATCAAGGTTGGTAAGTCGCCGGGACCGGATGGGATGTACCCCAGGTTACTGTGGGAGGCGAGGGAGGAGATTGCGGAGCCTTTGGCGATGATCTTTGCATCGTCGATGGAGACGGGAGAGGTTCCGGAGGATTGGAGGATTGCGGATGTGGTCCCTATATTCAAGAAAGGGAACAGGGACAGCCCGGGAAATTACCGACCGGTGAGTCTAACCTCAGTGGTTGGTAAGTTGATGGAGAGGATCCTGAGAGACAGGATTTATGATCATCTAGAGAAGTTTAGTATGATCAAAAGTAGTCAGCACGGCTTTGTCAGGGGCAGGTCGTGCCTTACGAGCCTGGTTGAGTTCTTTGAAAATGTGACCAAGCACATTGACGAAGGAAGAGCGGTGGATGTGGTCTATATGGACTTCAGCAAAGCGTTCGATAAGGTCCCCCATGCAAGGCTTCTTGAGAAAGTGAGAGGGCATGGGATCCAAGGGGCTGTTGCCTTGTGGATCCAGAACTGGCTTGCCTGCAGAAGGCAGAGAGTGGCTGTGGAGGGGTCTTTCTCTGCATGGAGGTCAGTGACCAGTGGAGTGCCCCAGGGATCTGTTCTGGGACCCTTGCTGTTTGTCATTTTCATAAATGACCTGGATGAGGAAGTGGAGGGATGGGTTGGTAAGTTTGCTGACGACACCAAGGTAGGTGGTGTTGTGGATAGTTTGGAGGGATGTCAGAAGTTGCAGCGAGACATAGATAGAATGCAAGACTGGGCGGAGAAGTGGCAGATGGACTTCAACCCGGATAAGTGTGTAGTGATCCATTTTGGCAGATCCAATGGGATGGAGCAGCAGTATAAAATGAAGGGTACCATTCTTAGCAGTGTAGAGGATCAGAAGGACCTTGGGGTCCGGGTCCATAGGACTCTTAAATCGGCCTCGCAGGTGGAGGATGCGGTCAAGAAGGCGTATGGCGTACTAGCCTTCATTAATCGAGGGATTGAGTTTAGGAGTCGGGAGATAATGCTGCAGCTTTATAGGACCCTGGTTAGACCCCACTTGGAGTACTGCGCGCAGTTCTGGTCACCTCATTACAGGAAAGATGTTGAAGCCATTGAAAGGGTGCAGAGGAGATTTACAAGGATGTTGCCTGGATTGGGGGGCATGCCTTATGAGGATAGGTTGAGGGAGCTTGGTCTCTTCTCCCTGGAGAGACGAAGGATGAGAGGTGACCTGATAGAGGTTTACAAGATGTTGAGGGGTCTGGATAGGGTGGACTCTCAGAGGCTATTTCCAAGGGCTGAAATGGTTGCTACGAGAGGACACAGGTTTAAGGTGCTGGGGGGTAGGTACAGGGGGGATGTCAGGGGTAAGTTTTTCACTCAGAGGGTGGTGGGTGAGTGGAATCGGCTGACGTCGGTGGTGGTGGAGGCAAACTCGTTGGGGTCTTTTAAGAGACTTCTGGATGAGTACATGGGATTTAATGGGATTGAGGGCTATAGATAGGCCTAGAGGTGGGGATGTGATCGGCGCAACTTGTGGGCCGAAGGGCCTGTTTGTGCTGTGACTTTCTATGTTCTATGTTCTATGTTCATTATTGCAGGTGAGTGTGTACCTACTGACACTATTAACAATTTTAGGAGACATTAGTGAGGTATTTTGAAATTGTTTTTAACTTTGGTCCTAATTTAGCTTGTGCAGCATAGGTTTCTCAGGGCAGGAAAACAGAGGTGAGTTTGAGCAGAAGTTCAGGTGGGCATTTTAAACTCCTCATTGCCCCAGCTATGTAAAAGCTCACTTATTGTAGCTGGTATCTCCGTTTCCTCTGGAAAATGTTTGGCAGAGGGTACCTGCGAGACTAGAGCTTTTTCCAATCTTGGAGGATTTCAAAAAATCAAGCACATGATTGGAGTTGTATTGAAATGGCTTGACAGCACATCAGAGGAGGAAAACTATCACCATCTACATCAACAATGATGTGTTGCAATGGGATCAGAAAGTGCAGAAGAAGGAGGTGCATAGGGGAAAATGTGAGGTGGCAGGAGGCACTACCCACACCACAAGGTTTACAGGCAGAGTCTGTCAGATCAGTTGGCATAGTAAGAAGTCTCACAACACCAGGTTAAAGTCCAACAGGTTTATTTGGTAGCAAATACCATAAGCTTTCGGAGCGCTGCTCCTTCGTCAGATGGAGTGGTCTCTGTTCTCCAACAGTGCACAGACACAGAAATCAAGTTACAGAATACTAATTAGAATGCAAATCTCTACAGCCAGCCAGGTCTTAAAAGGTACAGATAATGTGGTTGGAGGGAACATGAAACACAGGTTAAAGAGATGTGTATTGTCTCCAGACAGAACAGCTGGTGAGATTATGCAAGACCAGGGGCAAGCTGTGGGGGTTACTGATAATGTGACATAAATCCAACATCCCGGTTGGATCAGTTGGCAGCAGACATCTGCAACCTTCTAGAGGGATAGAAGATCCTGTTGGACCTAGCACCTCTAGCAGCAGTAACATTGATCACCACCCTCAGGTTGTGACTTCCTGATCCTTCCAGGGTGCTAACAGTGATATATCCAGCATATCCTAGTTGGCTGCATAAAAACGCATAAGGCAGGACACAGACAGATTGTTTTCCAGGACCATAAAATTATGTAAATATCCCCTATGATGGCAATAGCCCCAGATTGAACACACATTCAGAATAGGCTCTCTGGCTCCCTTTTTGAAAGTCTTGATTGGATTGGCTCCATCACAATCTCAGGTAGTACATTACACTATTGGTCCTCTTTCCAGCCACCTTAACTCAGTGTCCTTTGGTTATTGACCCCATTCCCCAATGAGATCTGTTTCTCTCTATTTACCCTGTCTGGATCCCTCATGATTTTTAGTCAATTCTCCTCTCAATGTTCTCTTATCTAAGGAGACCAATCCCAGCTTTTCCAATCTCTCATCTTAATTGAAGCCCTCATGCCTGGAATCATTCTCGTAAATCTTTTCTGTGTGGTTTATGCACTTGTGGTTATCCCTGATATGAAAATTGTTCTGGTGCTCCCATAAGGAACAGGATGTGCAATCCATGGGGTAGAGGTGCCTTGCTATTGTCTTCATTAGACTAACTAACAGAAACAAACTGAAGACTTGGATTAAAAATAAACTCACCAACTATTCGCCAATTGCAAGAAGTGGTTTGTGGAGGTTTCATCAGTTTCCTGGGCGCCACTGTGATGCTTTCGTAATATTGAAGTCCAGCAGTCCAGACCTTTACAATCCAGGGTGCATACTTAAGAGCTGGTTTGTAGAAGAAAAGGGGTATTTCTTGCAAACCTGACTCAAGATACCTGTGAGGATTCCCATCAATGAGGTGCAGGAACTGTACAACAAGAGTCTCATGGTAACCAGCAAGTCTTTGGGAAGTTTAAGATCCACCTCCGATACCTAGAAAGGTCTGGGGCTGCCCTTCAATGCTTACCAGTGAGCTGTCATGATAGCTGGTGATTTGCTGCATCTTACAGAAGTTAACATTGCTAATCAGCTTTTTAGCTACTTCCAGCCAGGTTTTATTCTTGAGAATAGCAAGTTTCTTCCTTCTATTGCTGGGGAAGAACATCTTTGTGTTCCTGACTATACCCAGCAGTCATTCTAGCTATTTGTCACTGAATCTAGCTGCTGCCCTTGCTCCAGGTCCACTATCCTCCCAGAACATTTCCAACATCCATTTGTGCACTGTCCCCTTAAATATAGCTGAATTGAGTCATGTGGGTTCATATTAGAACCACTGCACAACTTGAAGACATGGAGCTTTGAATTCTAAATTACATTTTGCAGTTGAGGTGATATTTCTGATTCTGATCTGGTTATTTGACTTCTGTATTTCCCCCATGCAAATCTTCCCCCCCCCCCCCCCCCCAGAAGCCACCTTCAAATTAATATTGTGCAACTATGACATTTTTAAAAATCTGTGGAAAGGTTAATGGCAGACTCCATTTCTGATGGAGCGAAAGGAGGGGATGCACAAGTGATCCAGCGATTTGTGGCAATAGGCAACTGAAGAAGTATCACTTTCTCGCCAGAAATTGATGGATTTTTTCACACACTAACAACAGCTAGCGCTGTTATTTAAATGAGATTTAAATATACTAATCTGGTTCACATCCATGCTGGGTGGGAACCAGATTACCTCAGGACGCGGGGAGAATCCCAAAGGAAGTTGTTTCCGGCGCTGAGCATGCTATGGCCCCTCCCCGTGAATGTCCAGCCCCACACAACCCCAGTATGAGTGCGTGGGGCCGGAGAATCGCCCCTTTGAATATATATATTGTAAATATTTTTCAAAAATTGCTTTCTATCTCCTTCACTTGCTTTTCTCCTCTTTCTGGGCTCAGGTTCAGTGATAGACATGATTCGATCCTCTTTAGACACTGAATCTGACAACTTGTGCGGAAAATTACTGTCATGACAATAAATTCCATCATTCCAAGCCTTGCTCACCCAAAAGGGAAAGTGAACAATAGGGTACTTCTGTGTGCAAAGAAGAATAAATTTAAAATTTATTCACGTTATGCAACATTGCAGCTCGTGCTGCATAAACATCAGCACTTCATCAAAACCAATCTTTAATGGTCACGATACTGGATAAATGATGATTGCATATTACTCAATTTACTCAAGTAGTCCAAGTGACAATTAATGATCAAGTAATAATCATACAATTAGGATGAATTTGAATGTTCATTGATCCAGGAAATCAAACATTGTACAAATCTTCTGTGATGTCCATTTCTTATTCGCACTCCATTCTTGGGCTTTAATAATAACAGAAGTTACAGTGCTTTCATTTTCTGTTGTTTTTTTCCACCATAAAGTATGCTACAAATTGAACTGTATCACCCGTCTCTTTTTTTTGTTTTGCATTACTATAGTATTAAATCCTTTACAAACCTCTTTATTCATTCCTCAATATTTTTCCCCAGATGCCTCCAATGTCTTGGTAATTGGAACTGATATGTTGGCCAAGCCAAATGATTATGGACTAATTTTCTTATTCAGGTTGGTTTGCATTACATCTCTGCACCTACTACGTTCCTGTAAAATGTGTAATGTTTGGGTTGGCTCCAGTGCACTTTTGGTGTGTTTTGTGTTCTCTTGATTCAATTATATGAATTTTATACTAATGCAACTGATCACATTTTTGTTAAATCGACCCCCATTAAACAGGTGCAGCTTATGCAAAGGATTTTTGCAATCATTTTCCATTATTCTAACCGTTGAAACTGTTTTGTTAAATTCCAACTTTACTGAAGTCATGATAATTGAAAAAGGATGCATTTGGATCGATTTTTGTATACTGAGGTTTTAGATACCCGAGACATGAATAAATAGATGGCTGAATCTGAATAAGATGCTACATTATCATTTCATTTTGCATTTTCATAATACCACATAGTATTTATAACCATTTCAGCCCAACAAGTCCATCAAGTGTTTATGATCCTCCTGAGTGTCCACCCACTCTACTTCATCCAATGGTGTGGCACAGTGGTTAGCCTCACAGCGCCAGGGACCCAGGTCCAATTCCCGACTTGGATCACTGTCTGTGTGGAGTCTGCACGTTCTCCCCGTGTCTGTGTGGGTTTCCTCCGGGTGCTCCGGTTTCCTCTCACAGTCCGAAAGACGTGCTGGTCAGGTGGATTGGCTATGCTAAATTCTCCCTCCGTGTATCCGAACAGGTGCCAGAGTGTGGCAACTAGGGGATTTTCACAGTACCTTCATTGTAGTGTTAATGTAAGCCTACTTGTTACTAATAAATAAACTTTAACCTTTTAATCCCATTAATAAATCTTTCTATTCCTTTCGCCCTGATTTGTTTATTGTTCTATCTCTTAAATGCATCTTTGCCAATCATCTCAACCAGTCCCTGTGGTACCTAGGTCATTCTGAGTAATGAAGTTTTTCCAGAGTTCCTTATTGGATTTATTAGAGATTATTTTACACTTAATGGCTCCTAATTCTGATCTTAGCTGAAAGTGGATCCACCTTTCTCCAAGACTACCCTATCAAACCAGTTCATTATCTTAAAGACCTCTCACAGTCACCTTGCAACCTTCTGTTTTTCAGAGAAGAGTAACCCAGGCTGTTCAATTTTTTCTGATGGATATATCCTTTTAGTTCTGTATCATTTGTTTTCTCCACAGCATTCTGAGACTTGGTGAATGATTGTGCCGCGTCATGAATTTTCAATTATTTGACAATCCAGTTCATCCTCCCCTCCCCCCCCCTGCCCTTAGTTCCCTCATCTTAATCATTAGTATATATATTGTGAATAGCTGGGGTCCCAGCACTGATCCCTATAGTACCCCATTAGTCATTGCCTGCCAATCGGAAAAAGACCCATTTATTCCTACTCTTTGTTTCCTGTCTGCCAACCAGTTTTCTATCCATCTTAGTACACTTTCCCCAATATCATGTGCTTTAATTTTACACGCTAATCTCTTACGTTGGACTTTGTCGAAAGCTTTCTGAAAGTCCAAATTTGTTGGCTTCCCATCATCAACTTTATTAGTTACACCCTCAAAAATTCCAGTAGATTTGTAAATCCATGCTGACTCTGTCCAATTCTACCACTGTTTTCCAAGAGCTCAGCTATTAAATCTTTTACAATAGACTCTAGAATTTTCCTCACTACTGACGTCAGGCTGACTAGTCTATAATTCTCTGTTTTCTCTCTACCTCCCTTTTTAAATAGTGGGCTTACATTAGCTAGCCTCCAATCTGTAGGAAATGTTCTAGAGTCTATTGAATCTTGGAAGATGACCAATGCATTCGCTATTTCTAGGGCCACTTTCTTAAGTACCCTGGGGATTTATCAGCCTTCAATCCCATCAATTTTGCCAACACTACTTCCTTACGAGTACTGATTTCCTTCAGTTTCTCTCTCTCACTAAACCCTGTGTTCCCCAACATTTCTGGTATGTTAATTGTGTCCTCCATTGCGAAGTGAGAACCAAAGTATGTATTCAGTTGGTCAGCCATTTATTTGTTCCCCATTATAAATTCCCTTGTTTCTGATTATAAGGGACCTACATTCATCTTCACCAATCTTTCTCACTTCAGATACATATAGAAATTTTTACACTCAGTTTTTATGTTCCCCGCAAGCTTACTCTTGTACTCTTATTCTTAATCAATCCCTTTGTCCTTCTATGCCGAATTCTAAACTGCTCCAAATCCTCAGGTCTTGTTTTTTTTGGCTAATTTATGTGCCTCTTCCTTGGATCTATTACTATCTCTAATTTTCTTTGTAAGCCCTGGTTTGGTCACCTTTCCCAATTTACTTTTGCAATAAGCAGGGATAAACAATTATTGCAATTCGCCCATGCACTCTTTGAATGTTTGCCATTGTCTATCCATCCCTTTAAGAAATGCTTCCCAATCCATCATATTCACCTTGCACCTCATACCTTCGTAGTTTCCCTCATTAAGATTCAAGACCCTCATCACAAAATCAACTATGTCACTCTCCATCTTGATAAAGAATTCTGTCACATTACGAACCTGAGGCTTACACAATGCTCTCTGGACACATACAATCAAACCCACTCACATACCTGGAAATTAGATCATTGACCTGTGTGGAATCCTACTGCAACAGTCTACATTATAAGATCTAATGTCCAAAGTCTGGTGCACTTACAGTCTTCATATTTGAATGCAGGATGTTAATGTTGTTGAGTTAGGCACACCCACATTTCTAAGTCTTTGTATCTTACCATTGTATCCTGGATAAGCAACTCCTGTCCAACAAAAATGGGTATTTTATTTATTTCCAATTAATTATTTTGTTAATTACCGAGTGTCACACATCTGATTCCTGGCAATAATGGTGCTTGGGGAGGGAAGAATGCATCTGCTTTCCCTGGCGAGCTGATGAGGGAAGTCTTTGTCTGATTCCTGCCAATAAAGAGCTGTCAGTTTTCATTACTGTCTTGGGAAGATCATACAACAGCAAGTGAGAACAGATATTTTGGCTTTGTGAACCTCCAAACTTTAAGATCTCAAAAAAAGCTAATCCATAAAGAAGCTTTTATGTCTACTTCTGGCTTTTTTATTGTTGAAAGGACAAAATATATTCATAGCTGTCTGAGCTTATATGCACATGCAGATTTGATGCGGAACAATTAAAATTTCAGTGGCTGAACAAAACCATTGAGGATCTCTCTCCAATGCAAGAACTCTATGCCTCTGGAATTAATTTATCAAATTTCCTCATTCACATCTCCTCCATCACCTGTTACACATTCTGTTTAATACAAGACTTTGTGCACTAAGCTTTCTGTAGGACAGAGGTCCGCAATCTCATTACGCTTCTGCTCCCCGAGCTCTGCTGGCATCCTGTGCCCCAATGCCTCAAGGCCCGCATCCTTTCAATCTCTTTCATTTACTGTGCAGTCCTACCCCATCTTTCCTAAGAAACCTTCTCTAGCCCAATGTTTCAACTTGCACATTCTTGCTCTGAGCCAGGCTTACTCATCTGCTCCATCATTTCATTGCTACTTCACAAAACCACTCCAGTTTGTTATCACTACATCTCATTTTAACAACCTACCTCTTGACCATGCATTCAGTTCCCTGGCTTTAATATTTATACAGTAAGAAGTCTCACAACACCAGGTTAAAGTCCAACAGGTTTATTTGGTAGCAAATACCATAAGCTTTCGGAGTGCTGCTCCTTCGTCAGATGGAGTGGAAATGTGCTCTCAAACAGTGCACAGAGACACAAAATCAAGTTACAGAATACTGATTAGAATGCGAATCTCTACAGCCAACCAGGTCTTAAAGATACAGACAATGTGGGTGGAGGGAGGTTAAAGAGATGTGTATTGTCTCCAGACAGAACAGCTAGTGAGATTCTGCAAGCCCAGGAGGCAAGCTTGCAACATAAACAGTTTTATAAAATACAAATTGGTGACCAATAAATGTTTTACTACAGTGAGTCCACCTCACTTGCCTTAGAATGCCTCAGTGCTCTGGGATTATGTTGATGCCTTAAATATTAAGCTTAATCATAAGTAGTAGATCTGTCCTGACAACTCGGGTCTCTGCTGGTCTGCTCCTAATTATGGGTTCTCTGGGTTGATCTTCACTGCGGTATCGTTAATTTATTTTTTAAACTGATATATCTATCACCTATTGCTTGCCCACTTAAGCTTTACAAGGACATATGTATTAATATATTGTTAGTTTCCTTTAAGCTGCAGTTCAGATTGAATTGCCATTCTGCTGAACACAAGTCATCATAGAATCCCTACAGTGCAGAAGGAGGCTATTCAGCCCGTCGAGCCTGCACTGACAACGATCCCACCGAGGCCCTATCCCCATAACCCCACGTATTTACCTTGCTTATCCCCCTGTCACTAAGAGTCAATTTAGCATGACCAATCATCCTAACCCACGCATTGTTGGAGTCCTTGGTTCAATACCACTCTGCATGGCAACCTTATAGCATCTTTATAGGACATATCCCTAGAATGTTGTGAACTACAGTCCAGCTGCAGTAGTGTGTGGAGGGTACATCATTTTGCGTAATAAAGAGCCTTTTTGTGAGAAGTGCTTTGCTTCTAGCAATGGTGTCAGTTAGGTGGGTTACTCATTGCAGAAGACATTAAGTCAGGAGGCACAGTAAGTTGTGTGGATGGAAGGAGGAAATTGTAAAAGAGACATAGACCAAGTGAGTGAAGAAAACTATAATGGATCAGAGTTTGATGTAGGGAAGTGTGAGGTCATTTATTTTGGATTTGAGAAAGATGAATTAGTATGTTTTCTAAATAGAGAGCGGATGAGTTTTGGAAACAAAAGGAAATGGGGCCCATGTACACATTACTAAAAGCTAATGCACAGGTATGAGATAAGGGGAATTAGAATTGAAAAGTGTGGCAGTAATTCTTCAGTTGTGCAAGTGT
Source organism: Mustelus asterias (assembly GCF_964213995.1). Classification (NCBI taxonomy): domain Eukaryota; kingdom Metazoa; phylum Chordata; class Chondrichthyes; order Carcharhiniformes; family Triakidae; genus Mustelus; species Mustelus asterias. The sequence goes on along the minus strand of NC_135815.1, from coordinate 86,533,725 downwards.
TGATCAGACCTCATCTGGCATACTGCATTCAAACCTCTGCAGAGACCTTGCAAGGGCTGCAGTGCAAACTGGGTTAAAAGGATTAAATTATAAGGATAGGTAGCAAAGACCCCGGTTACACTTCCTTGAGTTTAAAAGATTAAGGGATAAAGGGTAATTTAATTATGGTATTTAAAATGTTTAAGGGATTTGATAGGATAGATATAAGGAAATTCTTTCCTCTGGAGAAGAAACCCAGAATGAGAGAACATAAAATTAGAACAAGGCCTTTCAGGAGTGAAATCAAAAAGCACTTTTTCACACACATGGTGTTAGGAGCCTGGAACTCTTTTCCACAGATGTCAGTTGGAAGTCAATTGAAATTTTCAAGACTGGGATATTTTTGAAATGCAAAAGATTTGGGCCGGGATTTTCTAGCTCTGCCGTGGCAGGACCCACCACAGTGGGTGCCAAATCTCCATTGATTTTTGGTGGGACCGGATGATGCCAGCAGTGGGTGGAGCTAGAAAATCCTACCCGTGGTTTCATGATGAATATTTTAATTCACTAAACTTATTTCACCAAACACTACCTTTGGTAGTGAACTTATCATTTGAGGTATTAAAGGTATCAATAATTGTTAATAGTTTGAGAAAAATGAATTGACTTTTGCATTTTCTATCTATGATTCAGTCATGGGCTTCTTAAGGCTGTGAAATTATATTCTATCCAGTCTATTATCTGGCTGTTAAAAGATAACAGATGGTCCTCTCCATGACCTTCTGCAACACTAACAATCTTTATTTCTTGCACACACAGGGAGGGCTCTGTTGTCTTTTGGAATGTGGAAGATAAAGCGGTAAGTTGAATCACACTGCATGTATCTAGGGTATAGTTTAGTTTACCTACGCCCTTTTTAACTGAATGTTTACCTCAACCTTCATTTTTATCTATGCTGGTATGAAGCATTCTTCATCATATAAACCAGTGGCACCTGCTTCCCACTGGTGGCACACACTTCTCATTCTGGCAACATATGCGGCCTCAGTCTAAGAGGTATTCTGTCGACTGGGGTACCTTGCAGTTCTGATTGTGCCAGTTAGTGGAAATAACTGCCCATTTTTATCACATCATTCTGCAAAACCTGGGGACTTGCTGCTCACTAATATCACGCAGTGAATCCTTTTAATACACACCAGTAATCAACAATAGCTTCTTGTCTCTTTCTATCAGCATTATTCAGTATTCCCTATTCAAAACATGGGTATGTTATTCCATTAATACTGCAGTGGAAATTAATTTATTTACAAGGTTTTTAATTAATGCACGTCTACATTTCACAATAAAATGTCGTCTTCACCCAGAAAAGACTTCGAAGTAAATAAAGCTAATAGGAGAGGCTTAATGAAACATTTTGAAAATAGATTGAAATGTTAAAATTCTCTCTGTGCTGTGCACCAGGTATGTGTATAGAGGTAGAAATGAACTCATTTATGAAGTGAGTGACAAAAGAATTGATCCAATGCAGTTCTGATGTAAGAACTCCAACAGGCCTATACTTTCTGATTACATAATTTTAAGGAGACAATAAATCATTGGGTTAATATTAGCATTAAAATCAATGTAAAAATCTCAGTTCGAGTGTGCTATTCAGATTGAAATCATTAAAGTTTGTATTTCAATGTGTTTTTTTTTTGTAAGCTGGTGCATTTTTATGAAATTAATCCTCTGTCTTTAGATGAAACGTGTTATGCAAATCTTGGAGCCACATGAGATCCAGCCATATGAAGTTGCTTTGGTTCATTGGGAAAATGAGGAAGTTAACTATCGCATTGCAGAGTAAGGGCAGTCAATTGTCTTACTTGATTAGAATGTTTTCAATGTTTGGTGAAAACCCAAAAGCCTAGAAAGGAAATGCTTCTTGTGTAATGAGTTGCTTAATATAATTTAGCCAGCATACAAGTTCATCTAGACATACATTAAAGTTCAGATAATCTGACCTTGATGGTAAACCCTCCCCACAACAAGTGTGAGAGGTTGATGAGGGGAACCAAACAATGTAAAACTGAGATCAGGGTAGTAGTGCCCTGAAAATCATAGTGCGGCACTTACAACCCATTTCTATCTGCCGCTATTTTGCTCAGATATTTAACAAGGGCCCAGACGAGAGCCTCATTAAAGTGTTCAAATATACCCTATGATGTCAGTAGAGCAACACATTTTTTTGTGAAGAACGTGTGGAAGCACTGAATCCATCCAGTGCCACTGCTCTAACATGTGATCTATCTCACAAGGTACCAATTTCTAAACTGGTCCTTGGGAAGGATGGAGCGAATGCTGGTGCTTCTTCAGGATGGTTGTCCCTCTCCCAGTCATATCTTGCAGAGTTCAGGTGTTCACATGGGAGAAGGGAGAAGGGCGGCACAGTGGTTAGCACTGCTGCCTCACAGCGTTCTGAAAGCTTGTGGCTTGTGCTACCAAATAAACCTGTTGGACTTTAACCTGGTGTTGTGAGACTTCTTACTGTGCTTACCCCAGTCCAACGCCGGCATCGCCACATCATGTCTCACAGCGCCAGGGACCCGGGTTCAATTCCCGGCTTGGGTCACTGTCTGTGCGGAGTCTGCATATTCTCCCTGTGAATGTGTGGCTTTCCTCCCACATACCGAAAGATGTGCTGGTTAGGGTGCATTGGCCGTGCTAAATTCTCCCTCAGTGTACCCGAACAGGCACCAGAGTGTGGCGACTAGGGGATTTTCACAATAACTTCACTGTAACTTAACAGTAGTGTTAATGTAAGCCTACTTGTGACAGTAATAAATAAACTTTAAAAGGGCAAAGGTCAGCAGGACATGGAAATTCTAGGCAGCAGTAAGGTAATTGGACTTGCTTGAGAATGGAGAACAAGTGCAAGCAGTAGCAGATGTCCTGCAGATCATAACCTCCAGCCTCGCCATCGTCAATGGACCTTGACCTGTTTGCTGCAGAGATTTCCATGTCTTATTCCTCCATCTGGCTGTCAATCTTTATATACAGTCTTTACATTATTACTTGTAGAAACTGATCCTTCCTCCGATATAATCCACTCCCGGTTACTATGGGGGAAAGTTTTATACCCTCTCTTATGGTGTGTTTGGAAGTAGAAAAGGCGTTTAATCAGACTGGAGGGTGGCTTGTGAGCACGCCGCCACCTTCCTGCCTCTAGTGGGCGGGCCTGTTGCCACACAGGAAGCATGACAAACAAACCTGTGCTGGCTACTTATGGTCTCCCGTGAGGGGAGGCTTCCCTCTTTCAAAGGAACACAGCACCCAATGTCGGGAAGTGGGTGGGACTACTGAGAGCTATCCCCATCCTTGCTGCCGAACCCCTGAAAGACATCTAATTCCAGCAAGCCTTCCTGGTGGAGACAACATGGGTCTCTCTGACTCTCCTGCCAGCAGGCAAGCTCCCCCCAACACTTCCATAAAATCTCCTCCAGTGAGCCATATTCTATTGCAGAAACAGAGGGAACAAGTTAGTATGTGGTTGTTAAAATTGGTTTGCGAACATGTAGGCATCATATCATGCATCATTTATTGTGCATGCTGAGAGACACAAGACGTGAGCAGGCTGACGAGGTGGTCATTTGTAAGAAGTGGCTTCAATGTGAAAGCAGTAAGCAAAATACTGGGTTGGAGTGAGATTAGTACAGTGTCCTGTTGTGATTGGTGGAGGAAGCAGGGGAGGAACGTGCTTTGCCCATAATTAATGCAGAGAAATGGTGAAAGGAAAACATAATTCACAGCCTTGCTTTAGCTCAATAAAGTATTTGTGGCATTGAGCCCAAGCCTTTGGACACGATATTGTTTGCCATCTCACTACAACATTCTGCAACATCTGCTTGGGCACCTTCATATCATCAAGGGGAATAGTCGCTTCACCTCTTCCACAAGCAATACTGAAAGTGCTTTTCTCTGCAATATTTTATCCCCTAAGTGCTTCTATGTAGTAGTCCAGATTTGCACAAAGATAAGTGATGCTCCACTCTAACTTGCACTCTAAGTAGGCACTGAACACATGGAAATCCAAATAGGCAGGGTGCCCATCACCACTGGAAACACAGCCCTGCAATGCGTTCGTCAGACACATGGCATTAGGAGCGTGGCCCAGTCACCCACTCAAAAACTGCATCCTGGCAGTAACCCTCGGCTGCTCCATTGGGAGGATTCCGCTTATCCGTCACAGAGCGGGGAGTCTTCAAGATTGGGCGCTCTTTAAAAAGGACATCCCAATCTCTGGATTCCCGGTGTTACCAGCTTTTGCCAGCCCCACCCCCGCCGGCCTGGCGAAATGGGCTATGCCTCCATTTTATTTTGCACAGTGTGGTGAGAAAAGCCGGCTGTGCTGTAGACGATCTGCACGCCGATTTTTCCCGCCTCAGCCAGCACTCTGTACGAAGGAGAGAAAATTCTGCCCTCTATCTATTACAGCATATAACATCTCAATTAAGTCATTTGATATCAGCAAGTACCAATGTGACACTGTTCTGAAACAACTGAAACTGAAGTCCTTGATATCAGCATCAAAATATTTTTCTGCCATTTAAACATATTCAGTCCCAAGCACCAATTAGAAGGCATCATCACTGATATCAGTTACGATTCAACATTAGTAATGAGTGGCCATTACTGGCTCTGTATTGCAAGACCATAAACTCTCTTTTATCTGTGTTTGTTAGTATGTTATTTCAGTTTTGATATCTGCTGCTGCATAAACCATGAATCTGTTTTCAGCATGATAGTGTAAAGTTATTGGACAGAATTTTCTTGGCCCTGTAGTAGTGGGCTTGGAGGCGAGAGAACCAGGAAAATGGGGAGAACCATGTTGGGGCAGCTCCCTGATGCATTCCCGCTGCTGGGGATCTTTCCCAGGGACAGCCTGAGAAGCAGATCAGCTGCCAGTTTCTTGGAGATGGGCAGCCAATTAACATAGCTAAGACTCCAATTAGGAGGGATTTTGCAGCCTTGCCAGCATTTTGCCAGTGGCAGAGTAGCCTTTTGTTGCATACGGAGGCTGCCAGCTCAGTAGAGGTGGAGGTTCCATGCTCCATGGATGGGGCCGCAAGCAGAAAATGCCATACCGGGCCCAGACAATCGATTTAGAGGGGTTCGCCCTCCACTCTGAGGGCCTGATGCTTTGCCCATTTGAATTTTTTACTTGTATGTAGGCCTTCAACCTGCCTCAGTAAGGCCCAACTCTCCTAGCAGGGCTGTTGAAGTTCCAGAGCTGCCAGCCTTTTGATTGGACCAGCAACTGGGTGTGGCCTGCTGTGCCTTAATGGCTATCGTCTGGTGGCTCTGACATCCATCATTATGAAATACCTCGAAAGGTTAGTCATGGCACAAATCAATTCTGGTCTCTCAGATTGCCTGGATCCACTACAGTTCACCTATCGCCGCAACAGGTCCACAGCAGATGCCATCTTCCTGGCCCTGCACTCAACGCTGGAACACCTTGACACCTATGTCGGACTCTGATTGACTGCAACTCAGCCTTCAACACCATTATTCCTGCAAAACTCATCTCCAAACTCCATGATCTGGGGCTTGGCTCCACCCTGTGCGACTGGATCCTAGACTTCCTAACCCACAGACCACAATCAGTAAGGATAGGCAACAACACCACCTCCACGATCATCCTCAATCCCAGTGCCCTGCAAGGCTGTGTCCTCAGCCCTTTGATATATTTTTTATACATCTATGACTGTGTGGCCAAATTCCCCTCCAACTCGATTTTCAAGTTTGCTGATGGCACCACTGTGGTAGGTCGGATCTCAAACAGTGATGAGAAGGAGTATAGGAAAGAGATAGAGAATCTGGTGAACTGATGCAATGACAATAATCTCTCCTTCAATGTCAACAAAACAAAGGAGATAGTCATCAACTTCAGGAAGCATAGTGGAGAACATGCCCCTGTCTACATCAATGAGTACGAGGTGGAAATGGTCGAGAACTTCAAGTTTTCTAGGTGTCCAGATCACCAATAATCTGTCCTGATTCCTCCATGCCTATGCTATAGTTAAGAAAGCCCACCAATGCCTCTACTTTCTCAGGAGGCCAAAGATTTGGCATGTCCACTACGACTCTCTCCAACTTTTACAGATGCACCATAAAAAGCATTCCTTCTGGTTGTATCACAGCTTGGTATGGCTCCTGCTCCATCAAAGACCGCAAAAAACTACAAAGCCCAGTCCATCACGCAAACCAGACTCCCATCCATTGACTCTACACTTCCCACTGCCTCGGAAAAGCAGCCAGCATAATTAAGGACCCCTTGCACCCCAGACATATTCTTTTCCATCTTCTTCCATCAGGAAAAAGATACAAAAGTCTGAGGACACATACCAACTGGCTCAAGAACAGCTTCTTCCCTGCTGTCATCAGACGTTTGAATGGACCTACCTCGTATTAAGTTGATCTTTCTCTACATCCTAGCTATGTAACACTATCTACTGCACTCTTCTTTCCTTCTGTATGAATGGTATGCTTTGTCTGTATAGCACGCAAAAAACAATACTTTTCACTGTATACATGTGACAGTAATAAATCAAATCAAATTTTAAACAAGAGAGCAAGGGCAGTTGTGGCTAATTAGGAAACTGCCTCCGGGAAGACTGCGATGCCAGTCTTGCTGCTGGCAAGTGTGGGCTCCAGACTAATGATAGGGCTCTGAAGTCTCCAGGAAAATCCAGTCCATTATTTTAAACTTATCAGAAATGTTACTGTGAGTACTAAAATTGACTTCCTTTATGCATAGGAGCATGGAAAGCTGCAGGAGGGTGATTGGGTGCTTAACATTTCCTGAGTTGTGCATTGTGTGAATTTTTATGATTTCCTGCAGCAGCTACTCTGCGGACCACAGCACAAGATCTATGAATAGGCCATATCTGATTATTTTCAAATCCTGTTGTAAACAAAAGCATTTTTTATGAATGCAGCCTGGATATCCTGAATTTTATGGCCATGCCTGACTCTTAGTGATATCAGGAATATGTCATCGCAGGATATTACTAATGATCATCAGACAAGTAATGCAAACAGTTAAACCCTTTTTGAAGAAATACAGTATTTGTACTGAATTCACTGGGCAAGGTTTTCGCACCACGGGGTGACACAAATTAAGTCAGTGATACAGATGGCATAGCCATCCATGAGTAGTCTTTCATTCCCTTGAGTCAAAATTAAACTACTGACTATTTTACTGGAGCAGCATGACGCAACTTCCACCTTAGACCCAGGAGCTTTTTTTTTTTTTGCAGCTTTTGTCACCGTTTTTGGATTTACATTTCTGGTCTGAGTAGATTTGCAGACCAAGTTACTTGAGATATCCTTCATTTTGAAAGGACCTCTGTGGGGAGTAGCTGGACGACCTGCTGGAGCTTTAATTTTTCTCACAGTCAGACAAGCTAGCCTAATCCCAAGTGAGCAGACAACCTTCTAGTCCACAGGTTGGAATATAACCTTTTATTAGTCAAAGTTGCAGTCACTTTGCACAGCAACCACTTCCCTTCTCTCTTTTCCCTGCAGTTTCACCCCTCCCCCATCGAGGACATGGATTTAAGTCATTGTGGCATCAACCCACCTTATCCTCCCAATAATGACTCCGTCCACCAACTTTCCATCTTATAACATGAGACCACTGGAGGTTAGAGACTGCCACTGTTGGATATATTACTGATAAAGGAACATCATGGATGCTTGGATTAAAGACGCAAGCCTTTACAATTCCAGTGATTATTTTCTACATTCTGTGTCTTGTCCATTTTGATTATTTAGGATGATTTTTTAAATGTGCAGGAATCGATGGAACAATATTTTTGCTGCTTAGTTCACAGTCAGTCCACCTAAATGCTGGTTAGAGCTGGAATTTTAGGAGAACTAAAAAAATCTTCTGGGCAAGCCAGCTTCTGGGATTACCGTCACATCTGCTACAGAGCAGAAGTACATAAACCAGGCAAAGCAAAAGCATCTGTGAAATTGAGGAAAACACAGGAGAGTGTAATCTTTCCAATCTAAGAAACTCGACAGATTCTGCTGGAAAATAGTACCTTGTATTGTAATGCAGCAAGCATACTTTGCTGCTTTTAGATATGTATTTTATCGTGTAAAAATCCATATCGTTCAACAAACAATTAAGAAAGAACTCGCAACGAAAACCTTCACTGCATGTCATGTTCATTTATAAACAATTCTGGGATTAATCACCCTACTGCAGATAATGCGGAAATAGAATTGACCCTGTTTAAACAAGCCTGAACAGTACATTTTCTGTATGTTATGTCCAGTAGCTGTGGTTACTGCAGCAATACTGGCGACAACTCTCGTGACTGCATGAATTTAACGGTTTCCCAAGCAGATATAAATGTTGTAATGTGTGCAAGTAAACTGAGGCTTTATTTTGGGCATTTGCGAATGGAATTGAGAACAGATTTATTATCAGTGTAAGGTACAGTTTCCAATGCCTTTGCCTCACCTGTTTGCATCCTAATAGTATTGGGAAACCCCTTTTACAGAGAAGTCCCCAATTATCAAAGGGGCATTTCTGTGATCATTCAGCAGTTCCAGAACCTATCCTACACCCAATATGTATTTTAATTTAAGGACAACACAATAATGGTTCATTTCATCATTTATACTTATGTTTGAATCAATTTATGGTCCCTTAATGGTGTATGAGAAGATCAATTTAGGCAAATTGTTAGGATTTGGCAAGAGTTTGCAAGAATATGGTGTCATCTCTACCACATTGTTTATTTATTTTCAACAGAGGGCATTCAAAGCTCCATCGAGGACAAATTTCGTTGAACTCTGACCTGGAACCAGATGAATCTATTTTGGAGAAGTTTGCATTTTCAAATGCACTTTCCCTGTCAGGTGAACAACAGAAAGATGTGGATGAACCACTGATCCTATACATTATTCTCATTACATCCTGGAGATTATTGTGAATAAAGTAATCATGTTTCAATATAATCACTGATATCCCTGAGTATACGATATTCAATCCATTGTCAAGTTGATATGTCATTGAACCATCTGTATCAATAATCTTCTTCAGATGTACTGTTTTGTATAGTCCTCTCCAAGATTTTGCTGTTTTGTAAAATGAAAGTTATTTTATGTTATACGCATATTTTCATAGAAAATCATAGAAACCCTACAGTACAGAAAGAGGCCATTCGGCCCATCAAGTCTGCACCGACCACAATCCCACCCAGGCCCTACCCCCATATCCTACACACTAATCCCTCTAACCTACGCATCTCAGGACACTAAGGGGCAATTTTTAGCATAACCAATCAACCTAACCCGCACATCTTTGGACTGTGGGAGGAAACCGGAGCACCCAGAGGAAACCCACGCAGACACGAGGAGAATGTGCAAACTCCACACAGACAGTGACCCAAGCCGGGAATCGAACCCAGGTCCCTGGAGCTGTGAAGCAGCAGTGCTAACCACTGTGCTACCGTTTTTTAAAATTGTTTACATAGAGAGACATTCCAGTTCATTTACAAAGTAGCTAGATCCTTTACACTTTGGCCTAAATCTACCGGTCCTGCCCGCTGTGGGAATCATCGTGAGCAGGTCAGTAAATATGATGGACAAGCCAAAGGTCCGTTGACCTCGGGCAGGAATTTCCAGACTGAGAAACCCCACCCATTTGTCTCAATAGATAACTGTGGGTTGATAACTCTGTCGCTTTTAGTAGGCTGAAAAAGGAGATTGGGAGTATGTGTTTGGTTCCCTTCTCCAAAAAGATAGCAATGAATCACTCGCATTGAATTACAATCTAACAGCTTTGTTGTCAGTTTCTGAGGCTAGATCACAAGTTTCCATATTTGTTGACACAAAAACAGAAAATACTGGAAAATCTCTTGCATCATACAGCATTTGTGGGGAGAGAATAGAGGCAGCATTTCAAGTCTGGATGACCCTTCGTCAGAGCTCTTGTGGAAGTTAAAATACTCAGATTGAAGTTTCATAGCTTGGGAGCTAAATTGTGCAGAAGCTAAGCTGTCCAAATTAGAGTTTCATGCCTTCTCTGTAACAGCTTTGTAATAGCTAGTGAAAATGTTTATCAGCTTGCAAACGTTCAAAGGAGTCAGTGTCAGCTATTTCAGCATGAACAGGCTAATCTTCACCTGCGTAGGCCCCATAACATTCTGCTTTTCGACCTTCACCAGAGTGTGAGCAAGACCAGATTTTTCCATAACAAATAACAAAGGCAAGATATGGGGATATGCTATGCAAATGAAGGATTAGCAGAAGTCAATTTTTCATCGAATGAGAAAGGGCAAAAAGCCAGGATTTAATTGGCAAATATCTATGCAAATGAAGGATTAGGAAAAATTGTTTGTTTCTAATTTGCTGTAATTGGCTATATGTGCTAAGTTGTTTTTCTGTAATGTCAGAACCACTTGCAGGACAGCTGCAAGGGAGGGGGCTCTCCTTGTGCACAAGTCATTAAAGGCTTCGCTTTGGATGCACGGTGTCTAGTGCTGTTTGTACTCAAGTCGACTAAGAGTGCTTAAAGTTGCTGGTACCCAGGATCTCTGACACTCTCTCCACAGATGCTGTCAGACTTGTTAAGTCTTTCCAGCATTTTCTGTTTTTGTTTCAGATTCCAGCATCCTCAGTATTTTATCTTTATGCATATTTGTTGAATTAGGTTTCACTTATTACCATTTTGCAGTGTTAAAGGCACATCTGCCTTCTTTAACAGTAGAATATTGCATTGTGCATGATAAGGTATGACGCTGATGCTGGTACAGAATAGCTATAAAATCCAATTTAGCATTAGCCATCCAATAGGATGTCTACTGATAGAGTAGCTTCATCTGCAAATTGCTGAAATCTTTGGTGGTTTTGGAAGTTGTTAACAGCTTCATTTTATCTTGGTTGCAGTGAAACTTGCCATCTGGGAGGTGTCATTAGATACCTTTGTCGAGTCCATTCAGTCCATTCCTGAGGTGAGTAAAGTAACATTTTCCTACTTCAGATTGATAAACAGACTGCATGTCAAACCTAGCACCTGAACATACACAGTAAATAATATTGAGGTATTATCTGACTCCCTGCCCATCTCCAATAAAACAATTGTGTTAACCACAATACCAGAAAGGCTGAATATTAGGTTGATACCTGAAGTTGAAAATATTTTGAGAAAATTTGGGTGGAATTGAAATCTTAACAACTGAAATCATAAAATCCCGACAATGCAGAAGGAGACCACACAACCCAGTCTGCACCAACGGCTATCCCACCCAGGCCCTTTTCCTGTAACCCCAAGTATTTACTCTACTAATCCCCCTGACACTAAGGGTCAATTTAGCCAATCCACCAATTTAGCCAATCCACCAAACCTGCACATCTTTGGACTGTGGGAGGAAACCAGAGCACCCGGAGGAAACCCACGCAGACACGGGGGAGAGCGTGCAAACTCCACACAGACAGTGACCCAAGGCCAGAATTGAACCTGGATCCCTGGCGCTGTGAGGAAGCAGTGTTAACAACTGAAATGCTTGCAAACATCGATTAGCTATCAAGGTTTCCATCTTGATTTGCTGGCATTAACTGGAACTTATGAAAATTGACTCCAACTTTATATCTCTCTTGTAAAAAGAAAAATGATTTTTTTGTGGGACTTCACAGCCTCCTTAATAATTCAGTGGGAGAGTGCATTGTCATGTAATTCAGAGAGCAGGAGGTTCCCAAGTTTAATTCTTGGTCTATACTGTGTTAGCTGGTCTCAAAAGGATAGATGGTGGGAGTGTTACAATTGGCCTTGGTGTGTGGATGGCTGATAAGGACAGAATGACAGCATTGTAAGTGTACCTACAACAGATGGACTGCAATGGCTCAAGAAGGCAGCTCAGCACCATCTTCTCATTGGCAATTAGGGATGAGCAACAAATAACAGCAACACTCGCATTCCATGAAAGAATATAAAAAATATGGATTTGTTTTGTGCATTGGGTGAGATTAAGAAGACTCTGTCAGAGCAGAGGGAACACCATGAGTCAGCTATAGTTGAAGCAACACACACAAGCAGTGAGTGATCAGGAATAGGCAGTGCAAAGAGGAAAGAAGTATGGATGGTGAGGGAATGGGTTAGTGAAGGAGACTCCGCATATTTAGGTGTATAGGGAGAGTGGGGATATTTTGATGTGCAGAATGAGCAAAGCATCATACAGCATGAGGACAGCGGAACTTCACTCAGCATCTAAATCCTACCAAACACCATCTCTAGAAATCACTTATGAGTTTAGCACATGTAATACACAGAAGAAATCTTAAATTACATAAAAATTAATGTCTTTCAACAAAATCACCATCCTATTCATCATCCTCTGCGTAAATTTAAATACAGTAAGAAGTCTCACAACACCAGGTTAAAGTCCAACAGGTTTATTTGGTAGCAAATACCCATAAGCTTTCGGAGCACAGCTCCATCATCAGATGGAGTGGATATTTGTTCTCCAACAGTGCACAGACACAGAAATCAAGTTACAGAATACTAATTAGAATGTGAATCCCTACAGCCAGCCAGGTCTTAAAGGTACAGATAATGTGGGTGGAGGGAGCATCCAACACAGGTTAAAGAGATGTGTATTGTGTCCAGACAGAACAGCTAGTGAGATTCTACAAGCCCAGGAGGCAAGCTGTGGGGGTTACTGATAATGTGACACAAATCCAACATCCCGGTTTAGGCCGTCCTCATGTGTGCGGAACTTGGCTATCAGTTTCTGCTCAGCGACTCTGCGCTGTCGTGTGTCGTGAAGGCCGCCTTGGAGAACGCTTACCTGAAGATCCAAGGCTGAATGCCCGTGACTGCTGAAGTGCTCCCCCACAGGAAGAGAACAGTTTTGCCTGGTGATTGTCGAGCGGTGTTCATTCATCCGTTGTCGTAGCGTCTGCATGGTTTCCCCAATGTACAATACCCCGGGACATCCTTTCCTGCAGCGTATCAGGTAGACAACGTTGGCCGAGTTGCAAGAATAGGTACTATGTACCTGGTCGATGGTGTTCTCACGTGAGATGATGGCATCCGTGTCGATGATCCGGCACGCCTTGCAGAGGTTGCTGTGGCAGGGTTGTGTGGTGTCGTGGTCACTGTTCTCCTGACGGCTGGGTAGTTTGCTGCGGACAATGGTCTGTTTGAGGTTGCGTGGTTGTTTGAAGGCAAGAAGTGGGGGTGTGGGGATGGCCTTGGCGAGATGTTCGTCTTCATCAATGACATGTTGAAGGCTCCGGAGGAGATGCCGTAGCTTCTCCGCTCCGGGGAAGTACTGGACGACGAAGGGTACTCTGTCCACCGTGTCCCGTGTTTGTCTTCTGAGGAGGTCGGTGCGGTTTTTCGCTGTGGCGCGTCGGAACTGTTGATCGATGAGTCGAGCGCCATGTCCTGTTCTTATGAGGGCATCTTTCAGCGTCTGGAGGTGTCTGTTGTGATCCTCCTCATCCGAGCAGATCCTGCGTATTCGGAGGGCTTGTCCGTAGGAGATGGCTTCTTTTACGTGTTTAGGGTGGAAGCTGGAGAAGTGGAGCATCATGAGGTTATCCGTGGGCTTGCGGTACAGTGAGGTGCTGAGGTGACCGTCCTTAATGGAGATGCGTGTGTCCAAGAATGCAACCGATTTCGGAGAGTAGTCCATGGTGAGTCTGATAGTGGGATGGAACTTGTTGATGTCATCATATAGTTGTTTCAGTGATTGCTCACCATGACTCCAAAGGAAGAAAATGTCATCGATGTATCTAGTGTATAGCATCGGTTGAAGGTCCTGTGCGGTGAAGAAGTCTTGTTCGAACCTGTGCATGAAGATGTTGGCATATTGAGGTGCGAATTTTGTCCCCATGGCTGTTCCGTGTGTCTGGATGAAGAACTGTTTGTTGAAGGTGAAGATATTGTGGTCCAGGATGAAGCGGATGAGTTGTAAAATTGCATCTGGAAACTGGCAGTTGACGGCATTGAGTACTGAGGCCGTTGCAGCAATGCCATCATCGTGGGGGAAGCTGGTGTAGAGTGAGACTTCTTACTGTGAGACTTCTTACTACTTACCCCAGTCCAACGCTGGCATCTCCACATCATAAATTTAAATAAGCATGTAAACCCATCACCTTAACCTGAGAAGGGTTGTTTTCCTGAAAATTAGAAACAACTCATTCCCCTCGTTAAATTCTGTCTGGTTCATCTCTGGCACTTTTCCAGTACTGTATGGAAGACAGATCAAATCACTTGGGGTTATAGGAAAGGGATTAGCCTGAGAGACATCTTGCCTCAGCTCCAAACTTCTTGCATGTTTGGATGACCGAACTCTCAACTCTAGATCTAAATCTAACCTCTGGGTGCCACCCAATAAGTTCAGTTACAGTTAAATACAACTCTATTTCATCCAACATGCCAAATCAGCATGGATTTAACTTTAACTCAGATTTTTTTACTGATACATTATGTATAAACTTGATTCTTTCTGATAGTCAGATTTATACCATCAAATGTTCACATAACTTCACAGCATTTTGCCTTTTACTCCACTCTATTCAGATGCTGAAAGCAGGAAAACAAGTGAAACTTTCACGGTCTGAAGTCATGCAGAAAATTGGTGAACTGTTTGCTTTGAGGTAAACGATGTAAAGCAGAAATTTTTAGGTTGTTTCAGAAGTGCCGCCAGTAAATGTATTATATATCATTCTTTATATCTAATTCATTTTGTAGCAACTCAAAGATCATTAAGACTACACTAAATGTTCTACAGAGAGGTCTTGTGGTGCAGTGGTAACGCCTCTACCTCTGGGCCGGAAGTCCTGGGTTCCAGTCCCGCTTCAGGACATGATGGCCATGGGAGGTGCTTTTGTAACATGGCCAGATAGGTTGATTGTTAGCCTGTAAATCCTTCCACTAGGCTTTACCGCAAACAGGAAGAGTGGGAGAGTTTCCTGATCAGTCGCACTACAGAAGGCAGCAGCAAACCACTGCAGTACTTCTCCATACGTAATCTTGGACCAATCCAACGGAAGTCCATGGTCGCCAACGCCCTCTTAGGGAATGGTACCTGAATGTGAAGAACGAAATGTTCTCCAGTTAATAACCTGACTTATCCACAGAAACATTTAGTGGCTACATTCATGTGACATCCCCAAATTTAATTGTCCCACAAAAGTCCCACAATGGCTTTAAGCTGCCAAGGCCCCTCTTTCCTCCCTTAAGTTGCTGCTTAAAATCTACTTCTTTGGCAATGCTTCGTTGGCTGGTGAGCTTATCTCTGATGTATCTTGGCATTTACTATCAAGAGTCTATGCTTCCAGAGCAGCGTTACAGGAAAGTAAACTGATGACAGAAATCCATTAGACAGGCCTTTAAAACAAATTATCTTCTAAACATCTACAGAGATAACAACAAAAAAGACATTCTGTTATCATGAAGAACACGTTCAGAAGCTTGACGAGATTAAATTTTTTTAGGATGATAGGAATCTAAAATAGGGTACACTCTGTATGACAACTGCCTGAAATCCATATACCAAACATAAGTACAAATGGTAGAATTGATTGTGTATTTGTTAGTTTAAATGGTACAATATTGGGTTAATTTTCAAATAATTAACTTTTTCATAATGGAGAAGCATTCTTATATCACACTTTTCTTGGATAGGTTCTTAATCAATAAGGGGATCAAGGGCTATGGGGAGAAGGCAGGAGAATGGGGATGAGAATCATATCAGCCATGATTGAATGGCGGAGCGGGCTCGATGGACCAAATGGCCTAATTCTGTTCCTATATCTTATGGCCTTATGGACATATATTTTCTACATATTCTTTTCGCGTATAAAACCTTTCTGAATTGTTTCATAAATGTTAACATAAGGAATCAGTGGCTCATACAACTCTAACCTGCCTGGTGTTATCCTAACTTTGTTCTCTTTCAGACACCGTATAAATTTGAGTTCAGATCTCCTGATGACCCCTGATTTTTACTGGGACAGAGAGAACCTGGAACAGCTGTATGATAAAACTTGCCAATTTCTGAACATTAACCGACGTGTAAAGGTGTGTGTTCTGAGAAACGGTAGCAAGCTATAATCTACCCTGTGTAGAAAGAATAGAAACAACTCTGTGCTGCCAGTGGGGAAGCTACTCAAGTAGATTTTGATGAAAGGAGATGTGTAAATTTCTCCACAAGTCATGGCTATTGCTACAATTTTTCCAAAATTGTACATCTTATTCTCAGCAGTAGTCATTCAAAAGTTCCAATACACAAAAATAACAGCTTTGACAGTGTTCCATTTTATAAATGTAATAATGATAGTTATCAGCATATGATGTTTGTGTACCTGCAGAAAGAACTTACAGAGAAATCACAGATGTACAGCAGAGGAAATGTAGTCTCCAAGGAGTGTTTGACCAAGGTCCAAGGAGGTTGAATTTGCCATTTAAACTGTATTGCGGCCTTTGTGATTAGAGAAGGGTTAGGCCACCATATTCGTATTATTTAGTACTTGCATCTCAGTGGACATGATTGTAGAAGAGCTCAACACCAGATGAATATATTGCCATACTTTGGATTTCAGCTCAAGGTTTTACTAAACAAAATGAGGAATTCCTACTGCAATCTCATTCAAGGATTGCAATAAATATGAGTATTAAACAAAATTTCACATTGTACGTGGGAAAAATAGATTTGGTACACACCAGAATATGTCTATTTGCTGTCAACTTTGCTTTCCACTTATTTTCAGAGGATGAACTGCAACCGAAAGCACCTAGGTACAAAACAACGGTTTAAAGCTTGACTTAGAATTCCAGCTTTCATTTTCATATTCAAAAACTTAATATTTTACCTTCAACATTGTACCACTTTTAAAACTCAAACTGTTGCATTGGATCGTTAACCTCTTTTTGATTTTTAAACCATTTTGTTTACACAGTATCTACAGGCCAAAAAGCCAGAATAAGCCAAAGTTTATGCTGGGTTTTGTAGTTCTCTTCTAAAGAACCTGCTTTGGAAGAATTTCTAGGTCTGTCTGTAACATACATAATTGGAAAGATGGTAAAGGCCTCTTGGATAATAATCACAAGTCCTTTGCTATCTTGAATGATCATAAACATCTTGTCATTCACTTTTATGAACATCTCCCACCACGTTTTCAAGGGCAATTATGAATTGGTCACTCACATTCTGACACAACAGTTTTTTAAAAAACCCAAGGAATATCTCGGGTAACTCAGGTCATCTCCAAGACCATTGACATTTCAGGCCTGGAAAAGCAGCCTGTCAGCTGTTAGAAGTGACCCAGGAAAAGAAAGTGCCTGACAAAACCCTGGAACCATCTTGACAACTTTTTCAAGTACTAGCACAGCTACACACATCCCAGAAAATGCAGGTAGTAAGTTTGAGATGGTAGACCCAGTGATTCAGGATGCACAATTGGGTAAGAGAAGGTGGTGGTACTGGAGGAAGAGCAAGGACATTCTGTGCTGTGCGATAACATGGAATTGGGCAGTGGTGACATGCACTAGTTGCTTTTCAATGGAAAGAATCTGAAACTGCTGAGTGAGGTGTGTATTTGATATATGTGTGGGCAACATATTGGCTGATGGTGCAGATGATCCTATGCAAGCCTGAAGAGATAAGTTGACAGCAGTGGTGATCTTGATTGCCAGTGAAAGTGTTGAACTCCAGTTGACCCCACTACAGATGATGTGGAGATGCCGGCATTGAACTGGGGTGGGTATAGTAAGAAGTCTCACAACACCAGTTAAAGTTCAACAGGTTTAGTTGGAATGACGAGCTTTCAGAGCACTGCTCCTTCATCAGGTGAAAAAGAAGCATCACCTGAGGAAGGAGCAGTGCTCTGAAAGCTCGTGATTCCAAATAAACGTGTTGGACTTTAACCTTATCCTGCTACAGATGGTACAGCTCTGCACAATCTGAAGTCTGCTTGTGTGATAACACTTGTGCTCAGTCATTGCTAGGTAGATTGCCAGGTCTTCAGATATAGTTTGTGGCATAATGAAGTTTAGCCCCGATACTCTGTACCATCTATGACATTAGAAAATCTGACTACTTTATTCAGAGCACCACTATGTGTTTTTGCCAGGAATTAAAGGGAAACTACACGATTGCTATTCACTATCTAAAACTAACAGTGATGTTTCAGACACTACTTTTCTTGACTGAGAATTTCCATCCTGTGTTTGGAATCCTGTCCCGTCAAACTAGGAACTAAACGCAGACTTGTCTATCATATGCATGGTTGAGAAGCAGATGAAAACTTCCCTTACTATATGTCAACTGATTGCTTTAACCCTGACTTCAGAAGAGCACCTTTACTGCAGCATTATTTTTACTTCTCACACCCAGTCATCCTTGTCACCTCTGAGTGAGATTGCCAATTGGTGCCAAGTTAAGCTCAGATCTGTATGACAGAATCATCATCTTAAAAAGGTGATTCCGGGTCAGATCTTTTCAGTCAGCAAACAGAAGAGGCTTTCATTCGTATATTTGTGCTGGATTTAAACCCCGGAGCCAGAGGTGAAAGGACTGACTGCTGAACTTCTGTGCCAATCATCCCACAAAGCTGGCATTTCTATTTGTATTCAACGTTTCAATGTCAGGGCACTAGTACTGAATCCCTAGGAGTAATTACAGTGGAATAACCTGGTTGAAGGGCTCAGAATCATGTCATAAACTACAAAGGTGACAACATTTACCATCATTTGAATCCCAAATCGCACCATGCTTAATATTTAACACTATATGCAGTTTTAATTGTAAGGGGTATTTTATTTTCTTGGAAGCCCATGTTTATACAGGTAATGATGTGGAGATGCCGACGTTGGACTGGGATAAGCACAGTAAGAAGTCTCACAACACCAGGTTAAAGTCCAACAGGTTTATTTGGTAGCACAAGCTTTCAGAGTGTCGCTCCTTCACATGAACCCAAAATCCCGGTTGAGGCCGTTCATGTCACACTATCTACAATCCCCACGACTTGCCTGGGCTCGCAAAATCTCACTAACTGTCCTGGCTGGAGACACTACACACCTCTTTAACCTGTGCTTAACCCTCTCTCCACTCTCATTGTCTGTACCTTTAAGACTTGGTTAGCTGTAAAGACTCGCATCCCAACCATTATCTTGTAAACTGAGTTTGTGTCTATATATGCCCTGTTTGTGAACGCAACTCCTCACTCACCTGAAGAAGGAGCGACACTCCGAAAGCTTGTGCTACCAAATAAACCTGTTGGACTTTAACCTGGTGTTGTGAGACTTCTTACTATACAAATCATGCCAGTCATATAGGATGGCAATTACAGTACTAATTTGCCCTTTGTTATTGATGCATGATAGTGATTTTGCTATATAATTGTTAATTTACTAGTTTAGTGGAGAATAAACTTCCATTCTCGAGTTAAAATGGCAAAGTGGGGATGCAATAGTTGAACAGGGCTTTTATCCTGTGAAAATATGATAATTGAGACAAAAGTAAAATACCTGGATAATGGAAATCTGAGATAAAAATAGAAAATGCTGGAAATACTCAGCAGGCCAGGAAGCTTCGATGGAGAG
Source organism: Mustelus asterias (assembly GCF_964213995.1). Taxonomy (NCBI): domain Eukaryota; kingdom Metazoa; phylum Chordata; class Chondrichthyes; order Carcharhiniformes; family Triakidae; genus Mustelus; species Mustelus asterias. The sequence goes on along the minus strand of NC_135815.1, from coordinate 86,514,137 downwards.
AAAAACAGTTAATCTTTCAGAGTGGCGGTTTTACATCAGAACTGGAAAAAGTATGAGATTTAACAGTTTTTAAGCAAACAAAGGGCCAGGGAAAGGAGGCGATAGTGAGTGAGGGGGGCCGAGGGGAGAAAAATCTGTGATTGGGTGGAGGACAGGAGTAACTGAATGTAAACAGGGATGGTGGTGCAAAATAGTGGGGCAAGCAAAGAAACAAATAATGGGTCCAGAGGAGGTATAAATAGAACCAGCTGCTGACTAAGAAAATGAAGCAGTGGTTGTAATCAAAGGGTGTTGAGCTCAAAGCTGACGCTGGATGATTATGAACTGTAAGTGAAACTCAAGCCTGTGAGTTTCATTGGAACAATGACTGAAGGGCATGGAAAAGTAAAGTGGCATTTGTGCCACTTTAAAATTAATGTGTTAAAATGTGCCACTGAAAATTAAAGTGGCACTCCAAAGATATGCAGATTAAGTTGATTGGCCCATGGTAAATTGACCCTTAGTATCAGCGGATTAGCAGGGTAAATATGTGGGGTTACGGGAATAGGGCCTGGGTGGGATTGTGGTTGGTGCAGACTCGATGGGCTGAATGGCCTCTATCTGCACTGTAGGGATTCTATGATTTTGGTCTCAGTACAGAGAGGACTGCATTGTAAACAACAGGGATTGTATCTTAAGTTGGAAGAAATAGAAGTCAATTGCTATTTCACCTGGAACAAATGTTTAGGGCCCTGGACGAAGGAAATAAAAGGGCAGGTGTTATATCTCCTGAACGTATATGGGAAGGTGAGGGAGAAAAGCAGACGTTGGGAGTGATTGAGAGTGGGCCATGGTATTCTAGAGGGAAAAACAAGTTTTTTCCTGCCTCCCACATACATTTTCCCTGGCTTACACCTGCTTCAGAACTACTACATTCCTAACTTCTTACAGTTCTGATGAAAGGCCATTGACCAAAAACTTTAACTCTGTTTCTTTCTTGTTGAATATTAGTTAAATTAACTGAAGGATGTGTTTAAAGACTTGACCACAGAATTAATCAATAGACATTGGGCGGGATTCTCTGGCCTCCCCGTGCTGCCTTTCTCTCAGTGCCATTGACTGGCAGTGGATCTTCTGGTCCTGCCACTATCAATGGGATTGCCCATTGAATCCACCCCACACCGCTGGGAAACCCACAGCGGGGGTGTGCTGTCAGCAGGACCAGAAGATCCCGCTGATGAGAACAGCCAGAATGTTCCAGCCATTCTTTATCTATTTTGCAAATCATGAGTTTTTAATACCAAATGTAATTTTGAGAAGTAAATATAGATTACCTTGTTTTGTACCAAATAGTTGATGGAATCATTCAGTTGCTTAGAATTCTATTTATAAAATGATAATGCGATAACATAGGAAAGAGATCAGCCACTGCTACAAGTATGAAACTGAGTAATCGTATAGAGTACCTTTCTTAATGATACCAAGCTAGAAACCGTGAAGATCCAAAGATACATGGGGCCCATGTGCATAGATGATTAAAATGTCATAAACGGCTTAAATTTTTTTTTAAGGCTATTGAAATGCTAGTCTTTATATCTAGAGAACTGGACAGTGGCAATCCGGTCAAGCACTGGAGATTAGGTTAGTTAAAGAACGGTAGTCATGATGTGGAGATGCCGGCGTTGGACTGGGGTAAACACAGTAAGAAGTTTAACAACACCAGGTTAAAGTCCAACAGGTTTATTTGGTAGCAAAAGCCACACAAGCTTTCGGAGCTCTAAGCCCCTTCTTCAGGTGAGTGGCGACTCACCTGAAGAAGGGGCTTAGAGCTTCGAAAGCTTGTGTGGCTTTTGCTACCAAATAAACCTGTTGGACTTTAACCTGGTGTTGTTAAACTTCTTACTGTCGTTAAAGAACCACAGGTGACAATATAGAAAAGCTTTTTTACACAGTGAATGGCTATGAGTTGGAATGTACTGCCTGATGGGGTAGTGGAGTCAAATTAAATTGTGGCTTTCGAAAGAGAATTGAGTAAGTAGCTGAAAGAAAGAAAAATAGCAGAGGGAAAGACAAGCGAGTGGGACTAGCTAAATCCCTCTTGATGAGCCAGCAAGGGCTCAACAAACCAGATGTCCTCCTCCTATTCTGTGACCATTCTATCATTTTATAAAGTCATGCTGCAGCTGTGCAAAGTACTGTTTAAACCTTACCTGGAGTTTTCAGCAGATCTGGACACAATACCCCAGGAATTATATCTTGACCTTGGAAGAAGTAGCTTATAATTACCAGAATGATACTGAGGGTAAATTACAAGAAGTGTTCACACAAACACAAGGGTTGTACAGAGATGGAAAGAAAGTATGATTTCTGATTGAGGAATCTCGGACGAGGGAGCATCATAAAAAAGTTAGAACCAGATCTTTTGGGAGTGAAGTTAAGAAACAATTGTTTTTCTAAAGATTTGTTTTAAGTTGATTCATTAGTGTCACAAGTAGGTTTACATTAACACTGCAATTAAGTTACTGTGAAAATCCCCTAGTTGCCACACTCCAGTACCTGTTCGGGTACGCTGAGGGAGAATTTAGCATGGCCAATCCACCTAACCTGCACATCTTTGGACTGTAGGAGGAAACTGGAGCACCCGGCGGAAACCCACGCAGACACAGGGAAACCATGCAGACTCCGCATAGACAGTGACCCAAGCCGGGAATCGAACCCGGGTCCCTGGCGCAGTGAGGCAACAGTGCTAACCACTGTGCCACCGTATTTGGAACTTACTTCTACAATTGGAAATTGATGCTAGATCAATAGTTAATTGCAAATCTGAAATTGTTAATTTTTTTTTATTCATGAGATGTGGGCATCACTGGTAAGGCCAGTATTTACTGCACATCCCTAATTGCCCTTAACTGAGCAGCTTGCATAGCCATTTCATAGGGCAGTTAAGAGTTAACCACATCATTGTGGACCTGGACTCATATATACTATATATTATTTATATATTTATATATGTCAGGGTAAGAACAACAGGTTTCCTTCCCTAAAGGATATTAGTGAATCAGATAGGCTTTTACAACAATGTGGTAGTTTCAAGGTTACCATTACTAATACTGACCTTTTATACAAAATTTGTTTAAGAATGGAACTTTAGTTTACCAGCTGCCATGGTTGTTTGCCTCTGCATTATTAGTCCAGGAACATTATGCTTTGCTATCGTTCCACTGAATTAACCAAAGATATTAAGGAATATGGAGGAAAGGTATGTAAATAAAGTTAGATCCCAGATTAGCCAGGATCGCATTGAATGGTGGAACAAACTCCAGAGTCTTGTTCTTATGTTCATAATTTGGATTGTGCAAGGACAGCTTGATATTGAGTCACTAAAGTACCAAAATTTGCTGGACGTGATTTCTTTGTATTTTCACCTAATAAAAAAGAATAGGGTCATTTTTTTCAGTGAAGAGCTTCCAGTGTTCCATATAATACGTAGTCAAGAATGGTTAATTTTACAAGGCTCTACATTGACACAGAACACAAATTGGAAATGCAGTCAATGAGTTCAGATGCTTCTGATTTTTCAGTGATTAATTTTAATGACAGTAACAAAGATATGCTGACTTCTATGCACAGCACAGTTGTGCAATCTATACTCTAGCAGAGCTGGGAACTCCCTTTGCAAAATGTCCAATGTGTTTATCTCCATGAGAGTCTGTATATATGCAACAGTATGCAAAATGAGTTACAGAAGCAAGCTGTATGAAATGGTGCCTAACTGGTATATTTGTATATATACTGTGCTGAATTAGTATTATAGTGAACCTTGAACAGATGAATATGCCATTCAGAATGCAAATTTTTTGAACCCTGTAGGTGATTAACGAAAAGTTGCAGCATTGTACAGAACTAACAGACTTGATGCGAAACCATCTAAGTGAGAAACATGGACTACGCCTTGAATGGATGATTGTGATCCTCATTTCCATTGAGGTAGATCGTGCAGCTGCTCAGAACAGCCTTGTTATCCCATTGTTCAGGATATGGAATATAGTCTCATCCAGATTTCTACACAGCAGCAAAATATCTAAACAATCTAAAATTAACTATTAGAGATCCTACACCACTACCTATAACTCTAACATTGACTATTTCTGTTCTATTTTGCACTTATTAGATAAGGGTTACTTTGAAAAGTGAATGACTTTCAACCTTGGGTCCCTGCATAACACCAATCATTCCCATGTTGACTATAACACAAGCCAAACAGAGTTTTTTTTTCCACTCTGGCCCTACAATGAGCCTTTGCACCAAAATGAAGAGTACTCTGTAATGTACCAGTGTGAATTTTTCTGCTTCCCACACCAGCTGTTCTCCAGGCCTCGCCAAGTAAAGCGCTTCAGTCGTGCCAAATTCAAAGCAGACCTACAAATAGTTTGAGATGGGCCAAACCCATTTCACATAATCCCATAACAGTCAAATGTGACTTCACTACAATTAACGTTCAGCATTAGAAGAACCAGCAAGTGAAAGGGGTTTTCATTCCATCAGTCTGGGTTAAATTTTAAACCTGATGGAAGAGCGTTTAAAATAACTGATTCACATCTTTTCATAATTCTTACTGGAATACTATGCTCAGTTTATTTATTTATTAGTGTCACAAGTAGGCTTACATTAACACTGCAATGAAGTTACTGTGAAAATCCCCTCGTCGCCATAGTCCAGCGCCTGTTCGGGTACACTGAGGGAGAATTTAGCACGGCCAATGCACCTAACCAGCACATTTTTCAAACTGTGGGAGGAAACCAGAGCACCCAGATGAAACCCAAGCAGACACGGGGAGAATGTGCAGACTCCGCGCAGACAGTGACTCAAGCCGGGAATTGAACCCGGGTCCCTGGCGCTGTGAGGCAACAGTGCTTGCCACTGTGCCGCCCTAATTGTGTACCTATTGTGTACCTTCAGGTTACAAACTTAGCAACAATGATACTTTATGCTAAAAAGCATAATCTTCCCTTTGCGCAACAGTCATCTCGCTCACCTGGATTACAGATTATGGAATTTGGCGAGGGAAGTCAGTGAGCTCTCGATTTTCTACCCATTAAAATTGATGGCTCTATTTTTCTCTTGAACAAAACATTTTAACCCACGAGTACATGTTTTACACCTTATCTCAGTTATATTACATTCCACAATTATGTATTTCAGCATCATGCCGTGGAACAGTTTATATTTAAGAAGAAACATAAGGGGTGATTCACAATCCCAGCAGGGAGCCATGTTCACAGGGTTGAGAATTGGAGGCTACAATGTTCTTTATGACCCCTGATCCCATTGAGCATGAATTCGTCACTGAGAGTGGAAGAATGTGGGATCGCTCCTATAATTTAGTAGGGATATTTTAATCTCTGAAATTGATTGAACCAAGGACAAGAGGAAATTTGTATTTTTCCACTGTACTTTGCAGAATGTTATGGAGAGGGCCATTTTGGATTGCAATGCTTTTTTTCTTGTTCTGCGCATTCCTACGTTTCTACTTTATCAATTTGATAATTCGATTGAGTTGAGGGTCAAAATGTTCATTTTAATACAATTTGTTCATATTGCTATGCATACATAGCAGGATAGGTCAACCTCTTTTAAGTGGTAGTCAATTAGTTTACATAATCTCAGTAATACTTAAAGGTAGTCAAAACAATTTAATCAAGAAGCAGTGAGACAGAAATAAATGCTAGCTGCTACACTAAAGGCCAGATTAATGCATAACAATATCATTTACAAGAGAAATTATCCAAGCATTCATACCTGTAATTAGCTGCAACGAGCAAGTGAAAGGCTTGAGTATTTTCAGTCAAGAATTAGTAGAAAATATTACTTACTCCCATTGGCAATAAACTTACTAATTTATTTTGCTTTGGAGTTCATTGTGCGGTTTCTAGTGTCCCTCAAGAGATTTCTGGATGTTTCTAGTAAAGTGATGTAGTCATTGAAATTAAATGTAAATACCGAAGAAGAAAAAAATCAAACAAATTGTAGCTTTATGGTTGCTTTCAACTTTCAATGGTTGGCACTGCTGCCTCACAGCACCAGGGACCCGGGTTCGATTCCCGGCTTGGGTCACTGTCTGTGTGGAGTTTGCATGTTCTCTCCGTGTCTGCGTGGGTTTCCTCTGGGTGCTCTGGTTTCCTCCCACAGTCTGAAAGACGTGCTGGTTAGGTGCATTGGCCATGCTAAATTCTCCCTCAATGTACCCGAACAGGCGCCGGAGTGTGGCAACGGGGGGATTTTCACAGTAACTTCATTGCAGTATTAATGTAAGCCTATTTGTGACTAATAAATAAACTTTAAGTTCCAATTTTCAATTGATGCTTAAGTTTTTTAATCCCAGAATAAGAGTAACCCATTTGGCCCATCAAACCTATACCACAATTTTGTCAAGCATGGCAATTATTTATCTTCTAAATCTCAATTGACCACCTTTCCCCATTGGGGAATCAAATATTCCCATAGCATTATGGCTTGGAGATAAAGGTGCACAGTGTAGCTCAGATTCTCTGATACGCAGAGCCTTTAAATGTGTTTCTCCACTGGGTACACAGGACTGCTCAATGTATTCCCATAGCTATGCATTTGCTTCTTCATATGTAAAAAAAAAAAATGCTCTTTTAAACATCCAAATTGATTTTCTTGTATGACCTGATTCAGAATCATGGCCCTTCCTGGTCTTAAGAAACAGGTTAAAAAATTCAGACTACGAAGGTTGTGCAGAGAAGAAACAAAAGACAGTCCCTAGTGTTGAGGAAGGATCGGAAAAGTTTTATAACAGTGACCTCGCTTCTAATGTGCCTCATTGGTTGTAAAGTATTTTGGAAGATCATGAGAATGTGAAAGATGCTATTTAAATGTAAGTTCTTATCAGCCTTGCTTTAAGGCAATAGAGAGAAAACATAGAGCTGTTTAAAATATTAAAAAGTAGAGGTGAATTGAAAAGATCCTTCCAAACTATGGTAAGATCAGAAGGCAAATGCTAATGAAGACAAATTTAACAATGACATTGCAAGGTTCTTCACACAAATTATGCAAGGCACATAGACTGATCTTCTAGATAGCATAGTGGGAGCAAAAATTTTAGAATTATTTTTAAAACGCTGGTAACTCTGATGGGGAGGACAGTAGGGACTTTCTGAATAATGAACTAAGATAGGCCAAATGGCTTTTCTTTTCCATTAACTACCTTTGAGAAAAATTGCACAAGCAATGTGAGTTACAGGGTGTAATATTTTGCAATCGTCAAGCCAGCGAATTAATCTACTTTTTTTTCTTTCCGATACAGGTTTTATTTGAACTTGCACGTGTTATTTTTTAAATTAAATTGGAGTTAGCTGGAAGACAAATGACCAACAATCGTACCTTCAGGTGGAGCATAAGGAATATCCTCCAAAAAGGTTCAAGTACCACTCGATGTCCAGATCACTGGGGAAATTTTGCGCCGTTCACTTCCTATCCAAACTATTCTGTTTATTCACAGAAGCACATTGCATCCATAATTTGATTTGATTTATTATTGGTTTCTCCTCTCAATTACTTATCTATTTAGTGTTGGTTTTTGCAGACTATATATGTATAATGGAAAATGAGCAAAACTACTAGAATTGTTAGTTTATTTTAAACACGTGGGAGCCAAGACTGAATAAATTTGAATTGGTAGCAATTTCTTACAGCTAATGTTTGAGACGAGTATGTAATGGAACAAGGACACTTTTCAGGTGTGTGGTGCCTGTAGAAGCGGGGTAACTAATATTTCCTAGTGCGTTCCTTGGGCTAAGTGGGTACATCACATGGGCTGTTACTTTAGAGCTTGGGAATTTAATACTAGTCATTACTACACCACAGTTGACATAGGTGTCATTTGCATCATTTAACAAGTACTTGAATGCTGTTCAGACCATTACTTAAGAAAATCATTAGGAAGCAAATTTAAATCAACTTTAATTATTTATTGGAACAGAAAAATATACTTTTTATAATATGACTTAAAATAATTTAAAAGAGAGAAAATATATTTTTCACACCTTCCTCTTCAGCGAGAGACATGTAACAAACTAAACACATTATATGAAATTTGCTCATTTGTTTATATAAAATACTTCCCACATCAGTTTTACTGTCAAAACTAATATCTCATGTTTAGTTGTCAGAGTTATTTGCTTGAATAGATTCTGCAATAGTTTTCTCCCCATGTGGAAGACTCTACAGACATCTTGTTAACCTTTGATACCTCGTGACCAATGAGTATAGTTTGAGTCGATACCTGCAAGTCACAGTCCACAATACTGCCTGAGGGGCTGGAACATCCTTCATAAGAGGCTCAATACTTTCTTAGATCAAATAGCAGGACTATTACAGGATAACTGAAATCTACTTTGTACTCTTAATTTGGACTACTGGATTATTCCGTTTTTTTTTGTCAAGCAAAGCAAATGTCTTGGAATTACAGAAATGGATGATTTATTACACAACTATCCTGGAACACAATTCATTGCATATAATAATGGAAATAAATACATAACATTAGCCATTCTTGTATGTGGAGAGTTGCTTTTTAACCTTGTATGAGCATCAGTGCTACTGTCAGTAGCTACTTCAGTGATGCTGAAGAGTTTACCCAAAAACCATCAAAGAACCACTACAGTTCACTCGCTACAGCGGCAACTGAATCATTGATTTTGCTCTACTTCTTGGAACTTCTTTGCAAGAAAATCTTCTCTGTGTTGCGGTTATCAGTGTACATTGCCCAATTGTTTGGATAATGAATCAAAGAGATAACACTGTGATCATCAAGATATCAGGTTGGTAATTAACATTTGAACATCACCTTCCACTCTTTACTTTCTTCTAATTGTTTCCTAAAGTATTCCATCGTTGTCAATAACTTTCCAAAAAGGTGCAGAAAGCCCAATTGTGCTGTGATCTGTAAGGACCTGCAGTGTAATATGTTAATGTAATTATCCCAGAACTGCCATAAATTGACTTGCTCGTGATCTCTTTTTTTCAAAATTGACAAGATTTGGTAAACTGTCATTAAAAATAATAGATTCTGCAGGCACATTGAAATCTGCTATTGCCAATTTCAACAATTTTTCTGAACATTAGGTTGAAAATAATTTGCTCTATACCAGTCAGTATCAGAATTCATTGAAACTAAAACAGAAAATGCTGGAAAATCTCAGCAGGCCTGACAGTATCTGCGGGGAGAGAATAGAGCCAATGTTTCCACCCTTCGTCAGAGCTGAGAGCCCTGATGAAACTCTGAGGAAAGGTCATCTAGATTTGAAATGTTGGCTCCATTCTCTCCCCACGGATTCCGTCAGACCTTCTGAGATTTTTCCAGCATTTTCTGTTTTTGTTTCAGATTCCATCTGCAATATTTTGCTTTTATCTCAGAATTGATTGAACTCTGCTATCGTCATTTTCAACAACCTTTCTGAATATCAGGTCGAACATAATTTGCTTTTTACCAGTCAGAATCAAAATGGATGCCTTTGAATGTTTAGTCACCGTTAGACAACCTGCCACCTTGGTTTTCATAATCATCGGTTTGTTGGGTCCTTATGACCTGAAAAAAAATCCAAAACTTTATTCTTTTGCCATTTTTTAAAAAGTGACTTACTGCTGAACCAAAGAAATATGGCTGCTACAAGTCACATGATGATAGGATTGGCCCTTTGTTCTGGAAGCTATCACCAAGAGTTGCAAGAACAAAGGAATTCAGCTCGCAATCTGTGGAATCTCTCATTTTATTGTACTGACCCCTAGTGATTAACAAAAGTGGGGGAAATGCAGATGAACTGGTTCCCCAATCTGAACTATCACAAAAGAAAAGATCGAAACTCATTATACCAAAAGAGCTACTAATAGCCACCTTCTCTTCTACAGGGAACAATGGGATTCTGGCCAGCAGCACAGAACAGATTGTTTGGCTGCAATTAACCAGTAATGGGTCATGTAACAGGACCCCAGCCTCTGGCCTTTTGGACTGTTTTAATATTGCAGCTTTGGGCTCACAGACGGGTTGCTGTTTTAACATCATCTGGGAAAGACTTCAGTAGCCTGGCTGAGCAAGGAGTCGGTTACCATCTCTCAATTCCACAAAGGCGAAGCCTGCTTGATTTTAAAAGTCTCTAATCAATGCTTGCCAAGCGGTCTAAGCACAGAAAGCCCATCATGTTGCAGCATCGTTTGTTTAAAGGATTTTCATATTCTCATTTCCAACCGGAAACCCATCGGGACTGAACTCTGCCAGGAAGAAAACAACCTTGGACTGTGCTTTCTCGGACTTTGGAAATCATGTGAACGAATATTCATTTCTGCGGTTCTTGTACTGTTACTATCCATAGTTGTAAACCTTTTGTTTCTATACCTCCTTACTGTATGTGTGGAGTGGAGTTAGAACTGGCGAATACTCCTCCCCAGGTTTTGAATGTGAAATAAACTAACCTTCTGAGTTAATCATAGTGTGAATTTGCAGCAAGTTATTACAAGGGTTTGGGAACCAAAAGAGAAAATGCTGGAAAATCTCAGCAGGTCTGGCAGCATCTGTAAGGAGAGAAAAGAGCTGACGTTTCGACTCCAGATGACCCTTTGTCAAACCTGGGCTTTTATCAAGGATTTGGGAAAACATGGCACAAGATTACTTTAAAAATAATTTAAAACACTTCTGCTTAGTTGGTGAGAGGAAAGAAATACAGTTTGCCTGTCTCTCTTCTGTGCAAAACAAGTATATGGTTCCTTAGGTCTATAGTTTGCTCTTTAGTCAAAGATTGCAATCTTGCTACGATGGAAATTCAAATACAAGTTTATACAACTTATTGTCTGCATCAGCTGTTGCTAATGGATCTTAGTATTGAAGAAGCAGCTAAATATTCTGACTTGTGGGAACTTTCAAATTATTGAAATAAGATTAAAGTTGAATACGAAATAATTGAAGTTTTATTGCTTTGAATATTTTGAAAATTGTCTTTGGAAATCAGTCATGAAGTTTAGGATTATGTTGTGATTTATTGAATATTGCACATTACTTTCTTGCACATTGAACCTTTAAGTACAGTTTATTTATTAATGTCACAAGTAGGCTTACATTAACACTGCAATGAAGTTACTGTGAAAATCCCCTAGTCGCCACACTCCGACGCTTGTTCAGGTACGGGGGGGAGAATTTAGCATAGACAATGCACCTAACCAGTACATCTTTCTATCCTCACCCCCACACAGCCCAAAAAAATGGAAAGTTAATGTTAAGCTCATCAGGATGGAATTGTTTTTACCTGCTTGTATCTCCCCAGTTTTTAATGAGTAGCCATGTTAGACCAAGTGCCTCCATCATATTCTGCATATCCTGTCTTGCCTATGGTACCAACGTAGAGAAAAGGGAATTGGGTCCTTGTGACGAGCAAGTGATTACTTGTCAGCTTTGTTCATGGAAGAAATTAGCGTAAATGTATCTTACATCGTCAATTGAACTGAAATTAGCATCTAACCTAAATATGAGGCAGAAACTTCTTCTAGCCTCCTGAAGCTAAATTCTGGCTTTCATACTTTTTTGGTCCATATCACCTGTCGGATTTATTTCTTTTTATACAAATCTAATGAACAAAATTGTAATTTTGATGTGAGAAAGGACATCATTTCAGGTACGGCACCCTACTCTAACTCCAACCAGTCTATATTCAGTCCAAAGGTGGCCAGTTCGGTGGATTGGCCGTGCTAAATTGCCCCTTAGTGTCAGGGGGACTAGCTAGGGCAAAAGCATGGTGTTATGGGGCCTGGGTGGGATTTCATTTGGTGCAGACTTGATGGGCCGAATGGCCTCCTTCTGCACTGTAGGAATTGTATGATTCTTTCCCCTTGAGGCTAACTCATCCTGCATTATCTGAAAATGGGAAGAATGGAGGTCATTTAATTTACATACCACTTCTTGACATTGGCTGTTATACTATCACCTGTTCTGCAATACTGAAGACAGCAGCTTCGTTGAAATTAATCAACATGCTACTCTTCGTCAGTTGTTGTTAATGGACACCTTTGTATTGAAGAAGAAGCTAAATATGCTGACTTGTGGGAACTTTCAAATTATTGAAATAAGATTAAAGTTGAAGACTAAATAATTGAAGTTTTCTTGTTTTGAATATTTTGAAAATTGTCTTCAGAAATCAGTCATGAAATTTAGGATTATGCTGTGATTTATTAAATATTGCATTACCTTCTTGCACGTTAAACCTTTAAGTAAAGTTTATTTATTAGTAGGCTTGCATTAACACTGCAATGCAGTTACTGTGAAAATCCCCTCTGGTGCCTGTTCGGGTACACTGAGGGGGAATTTAGCATAGCCAATGCACCTAACCAGCACGTCTTTCCGACTGTGGGAGGAAACCCACGCAGACACGGCGGGAACGTGCAGACTCCACACAGACAGTGACCCAAGATGGGAATTGAACCCGGGTCCCTGGCGCTGTGAGGCAGCAGTGCTAACCACTGTGCCACCGTGCCTTTAAAATGCCATATATTTCCGATCTTGAATTGTTTCAACTGAAAATAAAATACAATACATTGTATGTCTATACTGTTACATACCATTTTACACATCGCAACTTTCACATTTCTTTTCCTTCAGGTGAACTTTTTGGAATTACTCAGTCTTTCGGTCACCTTGGACAACTTTGTTGGTGAACTAAATAGTGACTACACTTCTAAAATCTTTCACTGGCTATAACACAGTTTGGAATATCCTAAAGTCAGGCAAGGCACTCTAAATGCAAGTTTATTATTTAAATATGTTAATCATCTGTGAATTTGATTTATGGGCAGCACAACTCCAGCTTGAGTTGTATAGTAACAACAGCAACTTACATTTACATTGTCATGTACCAAATTACAGATCCATTGGGGGTGCAGAGAGCAGGAGAGAGAGGCTGAAGGTATTGTTGAAAAGTTGGGTTTTCAGAAGGCTTTTGACGTTGAGGAGGGAGTTAACAATAGGGAGGAGTTTAAAGAGGGAGTTCCAAAGTGTGGGGCATGGATTACTGAAGGCCCTTCTACCAATAGAATGGAGACAGGGAAACATGGAAACTAGAAGCAGGAGGAGGCCATTCGGCCCTTCGAGCCTGCTCCGCGATTCATCTTGATAATGGCTGATCATCAAATTCAATATCCTGATTCCCCCTTCCTCTCATACCCCTTGATCCCGTTAGCCCCAAGAGCAATATCTAATTTATTCTTGAAATCAGACAATGTTTTGGCCTCAACTACATTCGGTAGTGAACAGGAGCAGTAGGACAGAGTTCAAAAAAATGCAGGATAACATCAGCAATATAGGGCTGGAGGATGTTGCAGGAGTAGGTAGGGAGGAGTCTACTGACAGAGTGGACCATGACTACAAAAAGAGCAGAGAGCCAATGGAGATAAAAAGGATGATAGAAGAGCTTTGGCTAGTTGTCTTTGCTGTAGAGTGAAGCTTCTGAGGCCAGAAAGGAAGGCATTAGGAAAGATAAATCTGAAGGTTACAAAGGCATATTTGAGGATTTTTGTGGTGATTGAAATAGGGTAAAGATAGATGGGTGAGATTTGAAGCTTGATTCAGGATCATGCTGGACCCTGAATTTGCACACAATCATATTGAGCTTGAGCAGGAGGTCAGAAAGAAGATGGAACCAGGAGCAAGACCGTGAGGTTTTTAGTGTAGTTGAACAGATATATTAGAAAGTGGCTGGAATTTTGTGCCCGTATTTACCATGGGCGGAAATGGCGACTTGGGCGCAAAATCCCGCAAATCAGAAAATTAGAATCTCATCGGTGAGATTTAATTTCCAGATTCTCCCCGCCCCCACTGCCGGTTGACTTAACAAAGTTCTCAACCTAAGGTTGGAACCTCATTTAAATAAATTAGACTGTCATTAAAGGGCTTCTCTGCTGGATGTTCCCCCCACATTGGGATCTCCCCACATTGGTCAGGTCTACAACAGGTTTTGAAAAACGGGAACCAGGTGGATGGATGGGGGCAGTGCCAAGGGGAGGCCAACTGGGGAGCTCCATTGAGGAGTTCTCCCTATCCATGGGGGGAGGTTCCCTTTGTGCATCTCCGTGTACATCATGGGGGTGGGGTGGGGAGTTTGTTTTATATTGGAGATCAGAGCATCCTTTAAAAAGGGCACTCCAACCTCTGGATTCCCAGTATTGCCTGCTTTTCCCGGCCCTGTTCTTCCAGTGTAATAGCATAGGCCACATCAGCAGCTTTGTTTTGCACAGTGTGGCGAGAGGAATCGGCGTGCTGCATGCCCGTTTCCTCGTCACTACAAAAAAGGGAAAATTCTGCCCAGTATCTTGTCAATGATGTGCAGTAAGTAGTTCTAACACTCATGATTTGATATCAGATAACATGCAACGATCATGGAATGAAAGTTGGCAGTGAAAGAAAAAGCTGAATGTCATTGATATGTGTTTGAAAACTGATCCTCTGTTTACAAATAAAGTCAGATAGATCCAGACCAGAAGGGTGACAATTTTATATCAGTGCTGAAGAATTGCAGCAATTGCACTCTTCCCTATTAACTCCAGCCTGAGTCCATTGCTGTTTTTAAAATCGGGGTAAATGCAGAGAGAAGTGAATAAGAGACCAAGAGTATCTCCCCCTGTTCTGATTTGGTAGAATCCAGTGACCTGGGCACCAATGCAAATAATCTTGAAATAATCACTATAGACCTACAGGATATCTGGTTTAAAGAATCTGGTGTCCAGAGGCCAGGTAATAAGAGTAAATATTCAGTAGTCTGTTCAGTCAACACTACAAAAGCAGCCATGCAACGGTGTGTGAAGAGCCCCTAGCTGCTAAAGTCAGCGACGCCAGCCACCTGCTCCCTGGAACAACTGCTCTCATTTCTGTAACCTCTCAACAAAAACAAAAAAAGCAAGATTGAAGCAAAGAGTTCAATTTCTGAAGTTTCCTCAGGGATTCTGCCTGTTGTCCACTAGAACCTTGGTTGGAGATACCATTTAAATAGTCCAATTGGGAACTTTGCCAGATTTGGAGTTGATAACTGGAAGAACCACAGCTCCATAGTCAATCACTGAATGTGTAACAACTCCAATGCTTTTTGCATCTGTGTTCCCACTGACAGAAGTCCATTATACAGTTAGTGTATCACAGATGAATGTTCACATGGCTGGTCTGAAAATCATAGGCTCTGGCCTCATGGAGACTCTTTTCCCTGATTTTAATATCCCAGCAACAAATGGAAAGAACCATTGCTTCACTGCTCTCATTATTGCCTTGAAATCTGCTCCTAAATAAGGAGGGCTTTTGCTAGAGTATGAAGCTACATTAGGGTATTTCCACATGCAATTCATCCAAGTCTTTCCTGTAAATGTGTCAAAAGTAGGCAAGACCAGGGTGTAAGACAGATAAATGGGGAAAGGCTTTGGAAATCTGAAGTACAAATGGACCTGGGAGTCCTGGTTCAAGATTCTCTTAAGGTTAACATGCAGGTTCAGTTGGCAGTTAGGAAGGCAAATTCAACGTTAGCATTCATTTCTAGTGGGCTAGAATACAAGAGCAGGGATGTACTGCTAAGGCTGTATAAGGCTGTAGTCAGACCCCATTTGGAGTATTGTGAGCAGTTTTGGGCCCCATATCAAAGGAAGGGTGTGCTGGCCTTGGATGGGGTCCAGAGGAGGTTCACAAGAATGATCCCAGGAATGAAGGGTTTGTCATATGAGGAGCGGTTGAGGAGTCTGGGCCTATATTCGATGGAGTTTAAAAGGATGAGGGGGGAATCTAATTGAAACTTACAGAATACTGAGAGACCTAGATAGAGTGGACATGGAGAGGATGTTTCCATTAGTAGGAGAGGCTAGAATTCTAGGGCACAACCTCAGAGTGAAGGAACGCTCCTTTAAAACAGATGAGGAGGAATTTCTTCAGCCAGAGGTTGGTGAGTCTGGAACTCATTGTCACAGAGGGCTGTGGAGGCCAGGCCGTTGAGTGTCTTTAAGACAGAGATAGATAGGTTCTTGATCAATAAGGGGATCAAGGGTTACGGGGAGAAGGCAGGAGAATGGGGGTGAGAATCATATCAGCCATGATTGAATGGCTGAGTGAACTTGATGGGTCAAAAGGCCTAATTCTGCTCCTATTCTTATGGTCTTATGTAACAGATGCAGCTGTGTACATTTGGTTTGCAGATTTGCCCTGATCCCAACAGGGACTCAAACATGTTCATGACTTTGACCAAGCTTTTTCAGTCAATTCCAAAATAATAAATCCTTAACTAATTATTGCAAACGTGAGCAGTAAAGGTTACCACTAAAACATGTACCCAGTGTCATGACAGATTGGCATGCCATATGCAAATGTTAGGAAAGGATTTTGGGGGAAAATGTTATATTTAAATAAGTTTTAAAGCAAAGTGTATTCATATAAGATTTTTGAAGTTCACTGAGATGAAAGATAGTTAATAGGTTTTGAAGTTGTTTCCTCAAAAGCTAGAAACAATCTGCAACTTGTTCTCTTGCCTCGTGCCGATTGTGTTGGGAATTCTCTGGTCTTAAGTATTCATCAGAGGGATCGTGAACCGAGAGAGGTTAATGAAAAAACACAGGAAAATTTAAAAAAAACAGGGGTCAGATTTTCATATAGAAAGCTGCAATACAGGTAGTATTGAGGAAGCAAGGGGGCTGCAGAAGGACTTGCACAGGTTAGGAGTGTGTGCAAAGAAGTGGCAGATGGAATACAATGTGGAAAAGTGTGAGGTTATGCACTTTGGAAGGAGGAACGGAGGCATAGACTATTTCCTAAATGGGGAAATGCTGAGGAAATCAGAAGCACAAAGGGACTTGCGAGTCTTTGTTCAAGATTCGCTTAATGTTAATGTTCAGGTTCAGTCGGCAATTAGGAAGGCAAATGCAATGTTAGCATTCATGTCGAGAGGGCTAGAATACAAGAACAAGGATGTACTTCTGAGGCTGTATAAGGCTCTGATCAGACCCCATTTGGACTATTGTGAGCGGTTTTGGGCCCCGTATCTAAGGAAGGATGTGCTGGCCTTGGAAAGGGTCCAGAGGAGGTTCACAAGAATGATCCCTGGAACAAAGAGCTTGTCGTATGAGGAACGGTTGAGGACTCTGGGTCTGTACTCATTGGAGTTTAGAAGGATGAGGGGGGGGGATCTTATTGAAACTTATAGGATGCTATGAGACCTGGATAGAGTGGATGTGGAGAGGATGTTTCCACTAGTAGGAAAAATTAGAACCAGAGGGCACAACCTCAGGCTAAAGGGACTATCCTTTAAAACAGAGATGAGGAATTTCTTCAGCCAGAGAGTGGTGAATCTGTGGAACTCTTTGCCGCAGAAAGCTGTGGAGGCCAGGTCATTGAGTGTCTTTAAGACAGAGATAGATAGGTTCTTGATTAATAAGGGGATCAGGGGTTATGGGGAAAAGGCAGGAGAATGGGGATGAGAAAAATATCAGCCATGATTGAATGGCGGAGCAGACTCGATGGGCCGAGTGGCCTAATTCTGCTCCTATGTCTTATGGTCTGAAGAACAACCTTTTGCCACTCTGAGGTTAGGATGCAGGATGGTAGAAGTACTTTGTTTAAACCAAGCAAATGGACTCATTGCTGTAAGTGTAGCATATTCATTATTTTATATTACTGTGCAAATACTATGAATGGTTGATTGACACCTTTAAAAAGTTGTAAACTGAGCCTTTTGTTCAAAGGATCTTTTCAAAGCCTCTGCTTATTCAGTTTCAGGATTATTTCAAAGACTTGTCAGACTTGCCAGTGGCTTATTGGTTCTGTACGAAGTGTGAGCTGATGTGTGTGGCCAATGTTCCACTAAGTAGGCGGGTCGTCAAGCTTTGACATTCATTTGCATCACCAAGGCTGATTCTCCCACTCGCAACATCCTGGGGTGACCATTGACCAAAAATTAAATTGGACTAGCCATATAAATACTGGTACAAGAGCAGGTCAGAGGCTAGGAATCCTGCAGCGGATAACTCACTAACTCACCTCATGGACTCGCCAAAGCCCATCTACAAGGCACAGGTCAGGAGTGTGATGGAATGATCTACATTTGCCTGAATGGGTGCAACTCCAACAACACTGAAGAAACTCAACACCATCCAGGACAAGCTGCCTGTTTGATTGGCACCCTATCCACAAACTTCCCTCCCTCTTCCACCGATGCACAGTGGCAGCAGTGTATACCACCTACAAGATGCATTGCAACAATTCAGCAAAGATCCTTAGGCCACACCTTCTAAACCTGGGACCGCTACCGTCTAGAAGGAGAAGGGGAGCCGTTGCATGGGAACACCACCACCTGGAAGTTCCACTCCAAGCCACACTTGGAAATATATCACTGGTCCTTCACTGTGGCTGGATCAAAATCCTGGAACGCCTTCGCTGACAGCACTGTGGGTGTACTTACACCACGTGGACTGCAGATGTTCAAGAAGGCAGCTCACCACCATCTTCTCAATGGAAATTAGGAATGGTCAATAAATGTTGGCCTAGGCAGCAATGCCCACATCCCATGAATGAATTTTTAAAAATCTTCGCCACACACACACCTCTGTTACTGCCTTAGGTCTGCTTCCAGAGATGGGCCGACTCCACTCCTTGCTGCTGATATAAAATCATGGTGGGAAAGCGCCTTTTTGCCGGGATGTGATTCTTGCCAGCTGGTGGGGGGAGGGAGGTCAGAGCCTGAGCTTGCCAGGGAATCCAGCTGCAGAGCTCGCAGGCACAGTCACCTCGATCTCCAAGTGTACTGGGCAATCCCCTGCTGCCTCCCCACCTGACCCAGCTATATCGTTACCAAGAATAAACTGTACCACTCTAAAAGGTAATTTCTCTATTATTCCTACCATCACTTCACCACTTTGTACTGGATTCTCCAACCTTATCTTACATAGCAAAACACTACTCCCTTCACCACTAATTCCACATATGACCACCTTTTCTGGGAATACTCCTTCCGAAGTATATATCTCCTCATCTCTCACCAGAAAGTATCTCAAATATTCTCCGATTCCCTTAAGATCTTAACCTCTTTATCTACTCCTCCTTATACACATGAGTAAATCTCACCCAGACAAATAAATCTTTAAAAAGATCAGACACTTGCTTATTAACAAACCTCTGAACAGGCTGCACATGAAATCAGTAATTATTGTGCTCTCCCAAAATCTGAGCTGCATTCCCTCCAGGCATACCAACTGCCTGTAGCTTAAAGCTGAATTTTTAAACGTGCTCCTCAAACACAAAGTAACTATTTCCATATCAATTGCAGTACCATCATCACAGTAGACACACTGATGATATGGGCAGTCTTGGGTCTTCCACATGCTCCTGTAGTTGGGGTCCTGATATCTGCAGGAAAATCAAACCTACTGAGCAGAGAGCGTTGCTGAGATTGCAGAGAAGCTAGCACAGGAAGAGAAAGGCTGGAAGCATTAGAAAATACAAGTTACTGAAGAGTTTGTAAATGAGAATTTATAAGAATAGTCCCTAGAATTACATTGAATACACAGCTGAAAGACAGATCATTGGCTCCACCATATTTTTGCTGGTATCCATACTGCATGTGAGTTATCTCCTATTCCCCTCAATTCAGCCTTTCAGCATATCTTTTTATTCCCCTTTCTCTCAGGTAATTGTGTAGTTTGCTGTCAAAAACATCAAACATTTGCCTTAACCACTTCCTGTAACAACATGTTTCACATTCTAACCATTTTCCGAGTAAAGAAATTTCTCTGTATTTCCCTTTTACCTTTATCAATCATAGAATCCCTACAGTACAGAAGGAGGCCATTTGGCCTATCGAGTCTGCACCAACCACAATCCCACTAAGACCCTATCCCCATAACCCTATGAATTTACCCTAGTTAGTCCCCCCTGACACTAAGGGACAATTTAGAATGGCCAATCCACCTAACCCACACATCTTTGGACTGTGGGAGGAAACCAGAGCACCTGGAGGAAACCCACATAGACATGGGGAGAACGTGCAAATTCCACCCAAGCCGGGAATTGAACCTGGGTCCCTGGCGCTATGAGGCAGCAGTGCTAATCATCGTACCACCATGCCTTATCTCATATTTATGGCCCCTAGTTTGGGATTCTCCCACAAGGTAAAACATCCACGGCGGCACGGTAGCACAGTGGTTAGCACTGCTGCCTCACAGCGCTTAGCACTGCTGCCTCACAGCGCCAGGGACCCGGGTTCGATTCCTGGCTTGGGTCACCGTCTGTGCGGAGTTTGCACATTCTGCCCATGTCTGCGTGGGTTTCCTCCAGGTGCTTTGGTTTCCTCCCACAATCCAAAGATGTGCGGGTTAGGTGGATTGGCCATGCTAAATTGCCCCTCAGTGTCAGGGGGATGAGTTAAGGTAAATAAGGGTTATGGGGATAGGGCCTGTGGGTGGGATTATGGATGGTGCAGGCTCTATGGGCCGAATGGCCTCCTTCTGCATTGTAGGATTCTATGATCCCTTTCACATCTACACTGTCCAATCCACTAATGATTTTCAAGACTTCGATCAGTTTATCTCTAAGTCATAGAGTCACAGAGGTTTACAGCATGGAAACAGGCCCTTCGGCCCAACTTGTCCATGCCGCCACTTTCTTTAACCCCTAAGCTAGTTCCAATTGCCTGCATTTGGCCCATATCCCTCTAAGCCATGTAACTGCCTAAACGAATTTTTAAAAGACAAATTTGTACCCGCCTCAACTACTACTTCTGGCGGTTCGTTCCAGACACTCACCATCCTCTGTGAAAAAATTGCCCCTCTGGATCCTTTTGTATCTCTCCCCTCTCACCATAAACCTATGCCCTTTAGCTTAGACTCCCCTACCTTTGGGAAAAGATATCGAGTATCTAGCTGATCTATGCCCCTCATTATTTTATAGACCTCTATAAGACCACCACTAAGCCTCCTACGTTCCAGAGAAAAAAGTCCCAGTCTATCCAGCCTCTCCTTATAACTCAAACCATCAAGTCCTGGTAGCATCTTCTGCACTCTTTCTAGTTTAATAATATCCTTTCTATAATAGGATGACCAGAACTGTACACAGTATTCCAAGTGTCTTGTACAACTTCAACAAGACGTCCCAACTCCTGTATTCAATGTTCTGACCAATGAAACCAAGCATGCCGAATGCCTTCATCATCACTCTGTCCACCTGTGACTCCACTTTCAAGGAGCTATGAACCTGTACCCCTAGATCTCTTTGTTCTATAACTCTCCCCAACACCTTACCATTAACTGAGTAAGTCCTGCCCTGGTTCGATCTACCAAAATGCATCATCTCGCATTTATCTAAATTAAACTCCATTCGTCAGCCCACTGGCCCAATTGATCGAGATCCTAGATAACCTTCTTCATTGTCCACTATGCCACCAATCTTGGTGTCATCTGCAAACTTACTAACCATGCCTACTAAATTCTCATCCAAATCATTAATATAAATGACAAATAACAGCGGACCCAGCATCGATCCCTGAGGCACACCGCTGGTCACAGGCCTCCAGATTGAAAAACAATCCTCTACAACCACTCTCTGTCTTCTGTCATCAAGCTAATTTTGTATCTATTTGGCTACCTCACCCTGGATCCCGTGAGATTTAACCTTATGCAACAACCTACCATGTGGTATCTTGTCAAAGGCATTGCTAAAATCCATGCAGACAACATCAACTGCACTGCCCTCATCTACCTTCTTGGTTACCCCTTCAAAAACTCACTCAAATTTGTGAGACATGATTTTCCACTCACAAAACCATGCTGACTGTCCCTAATCAGTCCTTGCGTCTCTAAATGCCTGTAGATCCTGTCTCTCAAAATACCTTCCAACAATTTACCCACCACAGTTGTGAGGCTCACCGGCCTGTAGTTCCCAGGCTTTTCCCTGCAGCCCTTTTTAAACAAAGGCACAACATTTGCCACCCTCCAATCTTCAGGCACCTCACCTGTGACTATCGATGATTCAAATATCTCTGCTAGGGGACCCGCAATTTCCTCCCTCGCCTCCCACAATGTCCTGGGATACACTTCATCAGGTCCCAGGGATTTATCTATCTTGATGCATTTTAAGACTTCCAGCACCTCCTTCTCTGTAATATGTATACTCCTCAAGACATCACTATTTATTTCCCCAAGTTCCCTAATATCCATGCTTTTCTCAACAGTGAATACTGATGAGAAATATTCATTTAGGATCTCACCCATCTCTTGTGGATCCGCACATAGATGACCTTGTTGATCCTTAAGAGGTCCTACTCTCTCCCTAGTTACTCTTTTGCCCTTTATGTATTTGTAGAAGCTCTTTGGATTCTCCTTTCCCTTATCTGTCAAAACAATCTCATGTCCCCTTTTTGCCCTCCTGATTTCTCTCTTAACTCCGCCAGTGTCTATGCATGTCATGTGCCTCCTTCGTCTTCTTGACTAGATCCTCAATAACCCAAGTCATCCAGGGTTCCCTACTTCAACAGCCTTGCCCTTTACTCTAAGAGAAATGTGCTTACCCTGAACCCTGGTTAACACACTTTTGAAAGCCTCCCACTTACCAGACGTCCCTTTGTCTTCTCACAGACTCCCCCAATTAACTGTTGAAAGTTCCTGCCTGATACCATCAAAATTGGCCTTGCCCCAATTTAGAATTTTAACTTTTGGGCCAGATCTATCATTCTCCATAGCTATCTTAAAACTAATGGAATTATGGTGACTGGTCCCAAAGTGGTCCCTCACTAACACTTCTGTCACCTGCCCTTCCTTATTTCCCAAGAGGAGGTCAAGTTTTGCCCCATTTCTAGTCGGGCCATCCACATACTGAATGAGAAATTCCTTCTGAATACATTCAGCAAATTTCTCTCCATCCAACCCTCTCATACTGTGGCTGTCCCAGTCAATGTTGGGAAAGTTAAAATCCCCTACTATTACCACCCTATTTTTCTTGGAGCTATCTGTAATCTCCTTACATATTTGTTCCTCAATTTCCCGCCGACTATTTGGGGGCCTATAGTACAACCCTATCAAAGTGATTTCCCCTTCTTATTTCTCAGTTCTATTCAAATAGACTCAGTGGGCGAACCTTCAGATATTTCCCCTCTCAGTACTGCCGTGATGTTTTCCTTAATCAAAAGTGCAACTCTTCCTCCTCTCTTACCTCCTGTTCTATCTTTCCTATTGCATTTGTACCCTGGCACATTGAGCTGCCAGTCCTGTCCTTCCCTTAGTCATGTTTCATTAATTACTATAATATCCCAGTCCCATGTACCCATCCATGCCCTGAGTTCATCTGCCTTGCCCGTCAGGCCTCTTGCATTGAAATAAATGCAGTTTAATCCAGACTTCCCTTGCTCTCTGTCTTGCTTTTGCCTGATCTGTCTGGTACTAGGATTACTGACACCGCCTTTACTATTTAATGTGCTCTTTTTTACTTTTGTGCTGTCCTCAACCTTCTCTTCTGTCTCCCTACTGCTTTGGGTCCCATCCCCCTGCCAAACTAGTTTAAACCCTCCCGAGTGGCTTTAGCAAATCTCCCCGCCAAGATATTAGTCCCCCTCCAGTTCAGGTGTAACCCGTCCCTCTTGAACAGGTCACCCCCTTCCCCAGAAGAGATCCCAATGATCCAAAAATCTAAATCCCTGCCCCCTGCATCAACTCTCAAGCCACACATTCATCTGCCTTTTCTGAAGAAAACATCCCTATCCTATTCAATCCTTTCTGACGGTTGTAATCTATCAGTTCTAGTGCTATCCTTGTAATCTATTTCCCATTTATTACAGTGCTTCTATATACTTCTTTATAATTTCAGGACCAAGGGCAGAATTTTGCCAACTAGGCTGAGGTGGGTCCTGTTGGGTGCGGGATGGGAAAGTCTGGATAATGAGGGGTTCAGATCCTGACATTATCCCACCTCTTTCGGTTTTCCTTCAGGGCAGGCTCTGGTGAGAAAGGAACTGAAATGATTAAAGAAACAATTAAGTGCCGTTTCAACCCTTTTCAATTCCAAACAACACACGGCTTCCACACTGCGTCTACACCTCGTCATTGAGACCCGTGCACAGTGGGAAGAACTTCTTGAGTGAAACTGATGAGCTTGGAAGAGTTTGATGAATTGCACTGAAGAGCTCCAGCCATGACCATTGAGAGTACTGTTCAAAGAGAATGCTTTCCCTGCTTGACAGGTGTCTCCCTACTATTTGAAAGATACTTACCTGTTTAGCATGTCACTCATCTTCAGGTGTACTTCACTACTCCCAGCCTTCTCCATTGCATGGGGACAGTTTATGCAGCTCCACTGTCCATTTCTGCTCAGGAGTAGTAGTAGAAGCCACACCACCACCAAGAGCAGCAGCAGGACTATTCTCCCCAACTGCATGCCCCTCCACAAATCAGGTGGTTTGAACACCGAGATCCAGTTAAAAGGAGGTAAGGGCCCCTCCCCCATTCCCCAACACAGGGTCTGGAAGCAGAGAGGATCAGCCCTCTCACCATGTCTGAGCGCCAGCGACTTGGAAGGCTCAAGGTCTCATAGCAGTTTGTTCTTGGCAACTACATCCCTCCTGGAACAAGACCCCCTTCCCAGTGAAGCAAGAGGCATACAGTGCCATTGGCCGACAAGGTGCCTATCACAGGAAGATTAATCCCACCATCTCTCTGGGGCCTCTGCCTGTCAGGAGCTTGTACATACGAATCAGGAGCAGAAGTAGGCCACTCGACCTCTCAAATCTGATCAATAAGATCATGGCTGATCTAATGTTAATCTCAACTCCACATTCCTGCCAATCCCTGATAACCTTTCATCCCCTTGCTTATCTACTTCTACCTTAAAGATATTCAAAGACTGTGCCTCAACCACCTTTTGAGGGAGTGAGCTCCAAAGACTCACAACCCTCTGAGAAAAAGAAAATTTCCTAATCTCTGTCTTAAAATAGGCAACACATTTTTAAATAGTGACCCCTCGTTCAAAATTCTTCCACATGAGAATAGTTCCTTTCCACCTTCATCTTGTCAAGTCCCCTCAGAATTGTACATTTTTCTAATCAAGATGCCACTTACTCTTCTAAACTCCAGTACATACAAGCTTAGGCTGTCTGGTAAGCCTGAAGACATCCCACCCATTCCAGCCACTAATCCAGTATACCTTCTCTAAACTGCATCCAACACATTTACATCTTGATGCACTATCAACACCCAGAGACGGAATCTGGAATAATAGGCTTTTATTAACTATAAAAGGGAACTAACTCTACAGTAAACTCTAACCGAGGGACCGGACCAGAATGAGGCGAAGGGGAGGAGCAGCCACCTTTATACCCCAGTGAACAGGGGAGGAGCCTCAGGCAGCACCGGTAGGTGTGTGTCCAGTCATCAGAACATAACAGTGGTTATCAGGACATAACAGTGGTTTACCACATTCACCCCCTGTTTAAAAAAAGAGTCCAGCGGGGGTGAGATGGGTGGAACTATATATACAGAGTCACAGATTAAGTCGGTTCGGTGGCTTGATCCGCCGCTGCGACCACCGTAGTGTAGGTTGCGATGTTGGTTCCGGTGGCCGCGAAGTCAGCTGCGGAGATTGCGGTGTTGGTTCGGGCGCCAAAACCCGATTATCGGACCCATCCACAGCCTCGTCCAACTGCCGGGTGCGTGGTGACGGTTCCTGGGGCTCAGGCGAGCTGTACACAGGGGTGAGAGGAGTGAGCAGTGACCCTGGCGCTGTTTGGAGACCAAAGAGTTTGGGGCTGTGGGGTTGAGGGGCGTAGTGGACTCCGGGGCACCCGCAGGTGCCAGGTCTCGAATCGAGACTGTGTCCTCTCGCCCATCGAGATATGCCACGTAGGCATATTAGGGGTTGGCGTGGAGGGGCTGGACCCTATCGACCAGGGGATCCGACTTCCGGGTCCGATCATGCCTCCGGAGCAGAACAGGGCCGGGGTGCACCAGCCACTACAGTAGGGATGTCCCCGACGACAACTTCCTGGGGAACGCGAACATTCATTCGTGGGGAGTGGCATTGGTTGCTGTTCACAGGAGGGACCTAATCAAGCGTAGTGCATTAGGGAGGACCTCTTGCCAGCGGGTGACTGGAAGACCCTTAGACCGCAGAGCTAGTAGAACGGCCTTCCAGACTGTTGCGTTCTCTCTTTCCACCTGTCTGTTTCCCCGGGGGTTGTAGCTGGTAGTTCTACTCGAGGCTATGCCTTTAGAGAGTAGGTACTGACGCAGCTCATCACTCATGAAGGAGGATCCCCGGTCGCTGTGGATGTAGCTGGGGTAACCGAACAGAGTGAAGAGACCATGCAGGGCCCTGACGACCGTGGCCGAGGTCATATCCGTGCAGGGAATGGCAAAGGGGAAACGTGAATATTCACCTATCACGTTCAGAAAATAGATATTGTGGTCAGAAGAGGGGAGGGGCCCTTTGAAGTCGACACTTAGGCGTTCAAAAGGGCGGGTGGCTTTTATGAGGTGCGCTCTATCTGGCCGATAGAAGTGCGGCTTGCACTCTGCGCAGACCTGGCAGTGTCTAGTTACAGACCTGACTTCCTCAGTAGGGAAGGTTGCGGGCTTTAATAAAATGGAAAAGCCTGGTGACCCCCGGGTGGCAGAGGTCATTGTGGAGAGCCTGCAACCGGTCCACCTGCACGCTGGCACATGTTCCACGGGACAGGGCATCCGGTGGCTCATTGAGCTTCCCGGGCCGGTACAAGATATCGTAATTGTAGGTGGAGAGTTTGATTCTCCACCTCAATATCTTATCATTTTTGATCTTGCCCCGCTGTGTATTATTGAACATGAAGGTGACGGATCGTTGGTCCGTGAGCAGGGTGAACCGTTTACCGGCTAAGTAATGGCGCCAGTGCCGTACAGTTGCCACTGTGGCTTGGGCCTCTTTTTCGACAGAGGAGTGTCGAATTTTAGGGCTTTGGAGGGTTCGGGAAAAGAAGGCCACGGGTCTGCCCGCCTGGTTAAGAGTGGCGGCTAAGGCAAAGTCAGACGCATCGCTCTCCACCTGGAACAGGATGGATTCGTCTATAGCATGCATCGTGGCCTTCGCGATATCAGCTTTGATGTGGTCGAAGGCCAGACGGGCCTCCGCCATCAGGGGAAAAGAGGCGGATTTGACCAGCGGATGGGCTTTGTCCGCATAATTGGGGACCCACTGGGCATAGTATGAGAAGAAGCCCAGGCATCTTCTCAGTGCTTTGATGCTATTGGGGAGGGGGAGTTCCAGGAGGGGACGCATACGTTCGGGATTGGGGCCAATGACCCCGTTTTCCACCACGTACCCGAGGATGACAAGGCGGTGTGTGCGGAATACACACTTCTCCTTATTATAGGTCAGGTTAAGGAGATTTGCTGTGTGCAGGAATTTGTGGAGGTTGACGTCGTGGTCCTGCTGATCGTGGCCGCAGTTGGTGACGTTATCCAGGTACGGGAAGGTAGCCCGTAGCCCGTTCTGGTCCACCATTCGGTCCATCTCACACTGGAAGACCGAGACCCCATTGGTGACGCCGAAAGGGACCCCAAGGAAATGGTATAGGCGACCATCCGCCTCAAAGGCCGTATATGGCCTGACCTCCGGGCGGATGGGGACCTGGTGGTATGCCGACTTCAAGTCAATGGTGGAGAACACCCGATAGTGCGCAATCTGATTGACCATGTCAGATATGCGAGGAAGAGGGTACGCGTCCAGCTGCGTAGATCGATTAATGGTCTGACTGTAGTCAATGACATTCTGTGTTTCTCACCAGACTTTATGACCACCACTTGAG
This sequence comes from Mustelus asterias, assembly GCF_964213995.1. Lineage (NCBI taxonomy): Eukaryota > Metazoa > Chordata > Chondrichthyes > Carcharhiniformes > Triakidae > Mustelus > Mustelus asterias. The sequence goes on along the minus strand of NC_135815.1, from coordinate 86,486,319 downwards.
CTCTCCAGGGGCTGGTACTGGCCTAAATGATCCCCTCCTTGAGGAGCCGTTGGACCTCGGACCTGATAAAGGCCCTGTCTCCAGCACTATACCGCCTGCTCTTGGTGGCAGTAGGCTTGCAACCAGGGGCAAGATTAGCGAACAGAAAGAGAGGGGTGATTTTAAGAGCCGAGAGACTGCAGGTTGTGCGCGGTGGGCAATTTCGAAACTGCTGGTTGCAGACAGAGAGCGGGGGAAGAGGCCCATTATAAATCATAGTCACACTCCTCAGGTGGGTCAGGAAATCCAGCCCCAAGAGTACAGCCGCGCAGAGATGAGGCAGCATGAGGAGCCTGAAATTCTCATATACCGTGCCCCTCACCGTCAGGGTCACTACGCAGTATCCGAGGACATTTACGGAGCGGGATTGCGATGCCACGGAGATCATTTGTTTGACGGGCCACTCGGAAAGGGCGTATCGACTCACCGTATCAGGGTGAATAAAGCTCTCCGTGCTCCCACTGTCAAACAAACAATGCTCCACGTGGCCATTTACCTGGATGTCCATTATGGACCTGGCGAGTTGATGAGGCTGGGACTGGTCCAGGGTAATCGACGCCACTGTCGAGGCATGTGAGAAGTCACAGGCTGCTGACGACGTCGGAGATGGCTGCCCCCGCTGGTCGCACGCGGCTGATGGCGTCGAAGATGGCAGCCCCCACGGGTCGCATGTGGCCGATGTCGTCCAAGATGGCGGCCCCCGCGGGTCGCACGCGGCCGATGTCGTCCAAAATGTCAGCTCTTGTGGGTTGCATGCGGCGCTTCTGGACCTTGAGGTGGACTTCGCCCAGCAGACCTTCGCATAGTGGCCCTTCTTCCCACACACGGAGCAGAACGAACCCTTTGCCGGGCAGCTTCGCCGGGGGTGCTTTCCTAGGCCGCAGAAGTAGCATTTCGGACCACTGGGGACTGCCGCGGCGGTAGAATCGTGGACTGCACATGGCATGGTGTGGGTCAGGGGCCCGCTCGAGTACTGGGGAGGTAGTGGCAACGGTGCCCACGATGCGCTCGCGTGATCAGGGGTGTAAGCTTCAAGATTACGGGAGGCCAGCTCCAGCGATTCAGCTAGCGCCACGGTTTTCTGCAGGTCCAGCCCACCCTGCTCCAGCAGCCGCTGTCGGATATAACTCGACCCGATACCCGTGACGTAGGCGTCCCGGATTAAGTCCTCTGCGTTTTGGGCGGCTGATACTGCCGTACAGTTGCAGGCCCGGGCGAGTACCCGCAATGCGCACAGAAGTTGGTCGCACGACTCACCCGGCTGTTGTCGGCGTGTAGCTAGTAGATGTCGTGTGTAGACCTCATTAGGCCTCTTGTGGTATTGGCCTTTTAGCAGTTCGACTGCGGCCGTATACGTGTCGGCGTCCCGGATGGTAGCAGACACGACGGCGCTTACTCGTGCGTGGAGCACGTGGAGTTTGTCAGCCTCGGACTGGACGACAGCAGAGGCATCGAGGAAAGCCTGGAAACATTTTAGCCAGTGATCAAAACTATCAGAGGCTCCCACAGCTTGAGGGTCCAACTCGAGTTTGTCTGGCTTCAAGAGTTGCTCCATCACAAGAAAATTTTAGTATAGTTAATAAAATTGATGCACTATCAACACCCAGAGACGGAATCTGGAATAATAGGCTTTTATTAACTATAAAAGGGAACTAACTCTACAGTAAACTCTAACCAAGGGACCGGACCAGAATGAGGCCAAGGGGAGGAGCAGCCACCTTTATACCCCAGTGAACAGGGGAGGAGCCTCAGGCAGCACCGGTAGGGGTGTGTCCAGTCATCAGAACATAACAGTGGTTATCAAAACATAACAGTGGTTTACCACACATCTTTCCTAAAATAAGTAGACAATATTGTAGACAGGACTTCTGATGTAGCCCCATCAATACCCTGTACAACAGAAGCATAACATCCCTACTCTTACATTCAATTCATTTCCCTTCACAATAAGTGATAGTTTTCTTGTGATTCATGCACTAGCACAGCCCAATTTCTCTGCATCTCAGAGCTCTGCAATCTCTTGACTATTTAAATAACATGCTTTTTTAAAATCATCCTGCCAAAATTGACAACTTCATATTTTCCCACTTTATTCTACCTTTGTCAGATTTTTGTACACTCAACTAACTTATCTATACCCTTTTATACTCCTTATATCCTATTCACAACTTACTTTCCCACCTATCTTTGTGTCATCAGCACATTTAGCAACCATACCATATGTCCCTTCATCCAAATCATTTATATAAATTGTAAAGAGTTGAAGCCCCAGCACTGATCCCTGTGACACATCAGTCGTCACATCCTGCCAACCAGAAAAAGGCCCATTTATTCCTATTCGCTGTTTCCTGTTAGCTAGCCAATCTTCAGCCAGTGTGCTACCCCTACACCATGAGCTTCTATTTTCCACAATAACCTTTGATATGGCGCCTTCTGAAAATCTAAATACAGTGGATTCATTGGTTCCCCTTCATCCACACCACATGTTACTTCTTCAAAGACTCCAACAAACTGGTTCAACATGATTTCCCTTTCACAAAACAATGTTAACTCTGCCTGATTACCATTAATTTATCTCGGATCTTTAATAGCATCTTCCATAGCATCTTTAATAATAGCATCTAAATTTTTCCCTATGAGAGATGTTAAGCTAACTGGCCTATAGTTTCCTGACTTCTGTCTCTCCCTTTTTGAATAAAAGCGTTACATTCACTATTTTCCAGTTTAAAGGAACCTTTCGCAGCATTGTACATCTCTTTTTTCAATTTGATGTTATCCTCATGGAATATCAATCTTATAAGGTCTTTCCTTTTAAATGGATTATATCTCTCTTGAAGCAATGATATCTCCTTAAATGTCTGCCACTGTTTTTCTTTCATCTTACCTATTTATCTATTTATCCATTCCACTTTAGCCAACTCTGCCTTCATACCCATGTAATTGCCCTCAACATTATGGTGCCGTGGCTAGTTTGCTCATCCTCACTACAGTCCCTGCTGTTGTCCACACAACGTGCAAGAACATCAAACCTGTTGGACAATTGCAAGGACTGGGCTCTGCACTGCTACTTTCTGGAACCTCATACTTGCACCACTCACAGTCACACCCTCCTCGCCCTGAACATGGATCAAATCTGAAGTAACTAGTCTAAGGGATGTGACAGCCCCCTGGAACAAAGTGAGCAGGTAAATCTACCCCTCCCTGTGTTCAATCCTGGGCTTTAGAAAGGACAGTAAGGCTTCGGAGAGGGTGCAAATGAAATTCACCTGAATGTTACCATTCTTGTCTATTTACACCACAAGACACTTGTTCCATTTTTGTCAGCCAAATTCCAGAATCTGTTTTTTCTGTATTACATCAGGTTTACAGCATAGAAACAAGCCTTTCTGCCCAACAGGTCTACACCAGTGTTTATGATCCACATGGATGAGGGACTTCAGTTCATATTGAGACACTAGAGAAGCTAGATTCTTCTCAAAGCAGAGAAGATTAAGAGGAAATTTAAAAGGTTTTCAAAATTATGATGGGTAAATAAGGAGTAACCATCCATGATGGAAATCTATTGGGAATACAACATAGATATAACCTAAATGTTGCATTTTTATTAAATGCTGTTGCTAAATTTCCAACCTTCACCAAAGTGTTGTCTCCTCATTAGGGTATTTTTCCACCTGTGTCCTCCAGTATTTTGCTGGTGACTGTACATTTATGAGACTTGACACTGAATATTTAATCTCAGAGGGAACATCATAGCCAGTCTTGATCATGTCCCTCACCCGTAGTCAACTTGGAGCTTCACTGGTGTTCGCTGGTGGTATTCAGAAGCCAGAACCATGGCCAATATTTCCCTCCCTAATCAAGGATACAATAAGGACCCCTACTGTCCAGCATTTTGAGGCTAACTCATCATGCCCTATATTGCTATGATTAGCCATTTCAACAAAGTCTGGGAACTGAACCTGGAACCTTTCCAGAATGTATATCTAATTTTTAAAAATTCCTATGGTTTACATTTTCTCTTTCTGCGGTCCACAATTGTGGTGCTCACATTCTTGGCTTTGCACAAAGCCCCTACTTCCATCCCCTGCCAGAACCACACAGTGGAAGTTCTCAGTCATCTCCCAATTCTGGGCTGAAGTATCCAGAGTTAGCAGTAATGCTTGGAAAACCAAATTTGCCAGCTGCTAAGTTGGCACAGTCTGGTATAAATGAAGATCAAATGAGAGAAATACAGATCATTGTGCTATTTCTGTTTTCTAACAGAACAATATATCACATGAGGAGGATTATGACCATTTAACCCTCATCATATGAATAATAATAATCTGTTTTTTATATTGATGTAGTTGTGTTTTTTAGTAACAACATTTAAAAGTTTATTTATTAATGTCACAAGTAGGCTTACATTAACACTGCAGTGAAGTTACTGTGAAAATCCCCCAGTCGCCACACTCCTGCACCTATTCAGGTACACTGAGGGAGAATTTAGCATGGCCAATGCACCTAACCAGCATGTGTTTCAGACTGTGGGAGGAAACCGGAGCAACTGGAAGAAACCCACATAGACACGGGGAGAATGTGCAGACTCCGCACAGACAGTGACCCAAGCCGGGAATCAAACCCAGGGCCCTGGCGCTGTGAGGCAGCAGTGCTAACTTTTAGGAATGGGTTAACAGACCTTCCAATTAAGTCCTAATTTGATATCAATTATTCAATAGAAGTTACTGATATATAATGGGGCTACAGGTGGCACTGGGTGTTGGTGGAGAATTGTATGCGGAGTTGGATCAAAGAAATAAAGGTAGTTTGTGAAGAAGCAGAACTTGTGCCTCCTTTACTGAACTGCAGCCCAGAGGCTCAAACACTAACCACTGTGCATGAAGAGTATTAAAAGCTGAAAATTGTGAAACTTAAATGAGAAAAGAAAGTTGGTGGAAATGTACAACAAGACTGAGCACCCAAAAAGAAAAAAAAAGTTAGGGTTCGGGTAGGGATTTTTTGTCAAAACTAGTTCATGGTGGACCACAGTATTTCCAGTTTAGCAAGAATGTCAATCTGTTTCACTGAGCTACATTCCATGTATAAAGATGAGGTCATTGCCTGGGGAGAGTGTCAAAAACATTCCTCATTTATGGAGTTTGTAGACTTACACCACAAGACACTTGTTCTGTTCTTTCAGCCTGATTCCAAAGTCTATTTTTTATGTATTACATCAGATTTACAATATAGAAACAACCCTTTCTGCCCAACAGGCCTACACCAGTGTTTATGCTCCCCATGAATATCCTCAAATTCTACTTTATCCCATCCTATCAACAAATCTTTCGATTTTTGTTCCTCATGTCCCTATCTAGCTTCATCTTAAATACATCTGTCTTGTTCACTTTAACTATTCCCTGTGGTAGCAAGCTCTAAACACTCTCTGGATGAATAAAGTTCTCCTAAATTCACAATTGGATTTATCATTGATTACCTAATTTATAAAGTTTATTTATTAGACACAAGTAAGGCTTACATTAACACTGCAATGAAATTCCCCGAGTCACCACAGTCCGATGCCTGTTCGGGTCAATGCACCTAACCAGCACGTCTTTCAGGATGTGGGAGGAAACTGGAGCACCCGGAGCAAACCCACGCAGACACGGGGAGAACGTGCAAATTCCACACAGACAGTGACCCAAACTGGGAATCGAACCCGGGTCCCTGGCACTCTAAAGCACTGTGCCACCGTGCCGCCCTTTATTTATGATCTCTAGCTTGGGCTCCCCCACAAACTTCTTCACTGCATCTATTCTATTGAACCTTTTCATAATCTTAATAACCTCCAACAGGTCACCCCCCGACCATTTTTTCCCTGTTCAGTCTTTCCTCATTGTTATAATCTCTCAGTCCTGGTATCATACTGTGAATTGTTTCTGTAAATATTTTACAGCTTGAAATGAGAGAATAGAAAATCCTAATAACATTGGAACCTGAATTTCTGAAAGGAGCTGCCGGTGAGAGAAGCTTTCCATCTGCAATGCAAATATGCCCTAACATGTTTGCTAGGTGGAATAGACCAAAGAGTATATTTTATGATTGAATTGAAAACCAATGGACAAAATTGTACAATCCCTGACTATGAGGTCCACCTCCATTGTGACCAGCTTTTTAGCACTACAGTTGCTTTTTGTATCCAAAATGGCATCCATGGCCCACGCACACTCTTCCAGTGCTGCCATGGCAGATGCCATTTTGGTGAGAGCGTTAACAAAGACTCCATAGATCAAAAAAAGTCCTAGTTGTTATGATCTGGCAGATGGTAACTGACATGCAAACCAAATCTCAAAGGGAAACTTGGCAAGCTTATCTTATTACAACATTTCTTTTTGTATTTTGACCATGAGAAGATACATGTATTAATGTCTGAAGCCACAAATTCCAGCAACACTTTGAGGATTTTAAATATTAAATTAAAACATTTATTAACAAAATTTTAAAAAACTTAAACATACATGATTACATTTACACATTTAAAATTCACCTTACAAAACATCCCCCTAAAGCTTTCTCACTTGGTTAGACTCACAAATAAATAACCCTTTAGGCAACAATCCCTTATAGATATTTAATCTACAAATATTCCAGTAATAATATCACAAGGCAAACCCACTGCTAGAGGGAAGGTATGTCTCAGGTTTTCTCTCTCTCGCTCTCTCACTTTGCTATGGAAATTCAGGAAACTTAGAAAAGTGCATGTTTTTTCAGAAAACAGAATTTCTTTTTAAGTTGGCTGAAAGCTGCTTCACTCTGTCGCTTCGCAACAGGGAGGTGATGGCCTAGTGGTATTATAAAAACATAGAAACTAGAAACAGGAGTAGACCATTCGGCTCTTCAAGCCTGCTCCGCCATTCATTTTGATCATGGCTGATCATCAAATTCAAGATCCTGATCCCTCCTCCCCCCATATCCCTTGATCCCTTTAGCCTCAAGAACTATATCTAATTTCTTCTTGAAATCAGATAATGCTTTGACCTCAACTACATTCTATAGTAATGAATTCCACACATTCATCACCCTCTGGGTAAAGAAATTTCTCCTCATTTCAGTTCTAAAAGGCCCTTATCCTCAAACTATGACCCCTAATTCTGGACTCCCCCACCATTGGGAACATTCTTTCTGAATCTTCCATGATTAGAATTTTATAAGTTTCTATAAGATCCCCTCTCACTTTTCTAAACTCCAGTGAATATTATCCTAACCAACTTAGTCTCTCCTCATATGACAGACCTGCCATCCCAGGAATCAGCCTAGTAGACCTTTGCTGTACTCTATCTATAGAAAGAACATCCTTCCTCAGATAAGGACACCAAAATTGCACACAATACTCCAGGTGTGGCCTCACAAATGCCCTATATAATTGCAGCAAAACATCCTTATCGCTATACTCAAATCCTCTCATTATGAAGGCTAACAAACCATTTGCCTTCTTTACTGCCTGCCGTACCTGTTCACTTACTTTCAGAGACTGATGCATGAGGACTCCAAGGCCTTGTTGAGTATCCACCTCTCTCAATTTACACCCATTCAAGTAATAATCTGTCTTCCTATTATTGATACCAAAGTGGATAACCTCACATTTATCCACATTATACTGCATCTGCCATGCAGATGCCCACACACTCAGCCTGTCCAAATCACGCTGAAGCATTTCTGCATCCTCCTCACAGCTCACCCTCCCACCCAACTTTTATCATCTCCACTCACATTGTCTGCACCTTAAAGACTTGATTACGTGTTAAGACTCACATTCCAACCATTATCTTGTAATTGAGTCTGTGCCTATATATGTCCTGGTTGTGAACCCAATCGTCCACTCACCTGATGAAGGGGCAGCACTCTCAAAGCTTGTGCTACCAAATAAACCTGTTGGACTTTAACCTGGTGTTGTGAGACTTCTTACTGTGCCCACCCCAGTCCAACGCCGGCATCTTCACATCATAGACTCGTCTGAACAGAGTATCAGTTATGAGCTTGATTCAGCTATGACAGCTAATTGGATCACTCAGCTCAGATTCCCCACTGACGCCTGGACAGATCCAGATGCTTAAAAATTGAGGGAAACTATGACCTTCAGAGCCACTGGTATTGGGTGTCCTCCCACACAGTTTGAGGCAATCTCTGCCCCAATCATGTGATATAATGATGTTTCGGTTTCCCTTGAGAGATGGAGCCTCCTGCAGCAGTGGACCATAGACATGTTGCGTTTTTGGATTGCTGTCTGTACCACTCTGACAGCAGGATAGTGGCATCCTCTACGGGCCCGTCCTCCTTGCTCTCCCTTCTGGCCCTTGTTCCTGTGCCTGTCCTCCCAAAGGTCTCTCCTCGTGATGCTGCCTGCAGGCGTCTGGCCTCTTCACCCTTCTGTTCTTTCTTCCCCCTAAGAGGAGTACACAATCTCCATGGCAATGAACTGAAAGCTGCAATGGACAAAAATGCTGCAACAGAATTACCAAAACAACAGAGTCCTCAGAACAAGATTAACAGTGCAAATACCCCACAAGAAACTGGAGGAAAAGGTTTTAAATCTCAGCAGTAACACTACAGCAAACTCTAACCATGTGGCCATGGACAGGGCCTTTGATGCATTGGAATCCTTCCAAGCTGGAGCAGATAAAATTTACATTTCCCAGTTCACCATCCACTGTTACATAAGGGAGGTCACTGAAGTTCTGTATTCTTGTTCTCTCGTGCCAGAGAGGAATAGGCAGAGCAAGCACTCAGCTTTGCAAGGATTTCACACTTCCCCACAGTGTAGAGTGCCGTTGACCATACGGTGCTTTGTGGGTCCTAACAATTCACACAGCCAGTGCTCCTGCCCCCTTTTATCCTGCCCTTGGATGAGGAAGGTGAAAAAATGGGATGGCCCCCCCAGCCATGTTGCCTGTGCACCAACTGTTGCAAGGGGAACGTGGAATTACAGTCAGTTGGACGATTAACCCCTTTAACTGGCTGCTTAATTATCATGATGTGGAGATGCCGGCGTTGGACTGGGGTAAACACAGTAAGAAGTTTAACAACACCAGGTTAAAGTCCAACAGGTTTATTTGGTAGCAAAAGCCACACAAGCTTTCGGAGCTCTAAGCCCCTTCTTCAGGTGAGTGGGAATTCTGTTCACAAACAGAGCTTATAAAGACACAGACTCAATTTACATGAATAATGGTTGGAATGCGAATACTTACAACTAATCAAGTCTTTAAGAAACAAAACAATGTGAATGGAGAGAGCATCAAGACAGGCTAAAAAGATGTGTATTGTCTCCAGACAAGACAGCCAGTGAAACTCTGCAGGTCCACGCAACTGTGGGAGTTACAAATAGTGTGACATGAACCCAATATCCCGGTTGAGGCCGTCCTCGTGTGTGCGGAACTTGGCTATCAGTTTCTGCTCAGCGACTCTGCGCTGTCGTGTGTTGCGAAGGCCGCCTTGGAGAACGCTTACCCGAATATCAGAGGCCGAATGCCCGTGACCGCTGAAGTGCTCCCCAACAGGAAGAGAACAGTCTTGCCTGGTGATTGTCGAGCGGTGTTCATTCATCCGTTGTCGCAGCGTCTGCATAGTTTCCCCAATGTACCATGCCTCGGGACATCCTTTCTTGCAGCGTATCAGGTAGACAACGTTGGCCGAATTGCAAGAGTATGTACCGTGTACCTGGTGGATGGTGTTCTCACGTGAGATGATGGCATCTGTGTCGATGATCCGGCACGTCTTGCAGAGGTTGCTGTGGCAGGGTTGTGTGGTGTCATGGTCACTGTTCTCTTGAAGGCTGGGTAGTTTGCTGCGGACAATGGTCTGTTTGAGGTTGTGCGGTTGTTTGAAGGCAAGAAGTGGGGGTGTGGGGATGGCCTTGGCGAGATGTTCGTCTTCATCAATGACATGTTGAAGGCTCCGGAGGAGATGCCGTAGCTTCTCCGCTCCGGGGAAGTACTGGACATTGAAGGGTACTCTGTCCACTGTGTCCCGTGTTTGTCTTCTGAGGAGGTCGGTGCGGTTTTTCGCTGTGGCGCGTTGGAACTGTTGATCAATGAGTCGAGCGCCATATCCTGTTCTTATGAGGGCATCTTTCAGCGTCTGGAGGTGTCTGTTGCGATCCTCCTCATCCGAGCAGATCCTGTGTATACGGAGGGCTTGTCCGTAGGGGATGGCTTCTTTAACGTGTTTAGGGTGGAAGCTGGAGAAGTGGAGCATCGTGAGGTTATCCGTGGGCTTGCGGTACAGTGAGGTGCTGAGGTGACCGTCCTTAATGGAGATGCGTGTGTCCAAGAATGCAACCGATTCCGGAGAGTAGTCTATGGTGAGCCTGATGGTGGGATGGAACTTGTTGATGTCATCATAGAGTTGTTTCAGTGATTGTTCACCATGAGTCCAAAGGAAGAAAATGTCATCGATGTATCTAGTGTATAGCATCGGTTGAAGGTCCCGTGCGGTGAAGAAGTCTTGTTCGAACCTGTGCATGAAGATGTTGGCATATTGAGGTGTGAATTTGGTCCCCATGGCCAAATTCGCCCCATGGCGAATTTGGTCCCCACCGATGCTATACACTAGATACATCGATGACATTTTCTTCCTTTGGACTCATGGTGAACAATCACTGAAACAACTCTATGATGACATCAACAAGTTCCATCCCACCATCAGGCTCACCATAGACTACTCTCCGGAATCGGTTGCATTCTTGGACACACGCATCTCCATTAAGGACGGTCACCTCAGCACCTCACTGTACCGCAAGCCCACGGATAACCTCACGATGCTCCACTTCTCCAGCTTCCACCCTAAACACGTTAAAGAAGCCATCCCCTACGGACAAGCCCTCCGTATACACAGGATCTGCTCGGATGAGGAGGATCGCAACAGACACCTCCAGACGCTGAAAGATGCCCTCATAAGAACAGGATATGGCGCTCGACTCATTGATCAACAGTTCCAACGCGCCACAGCGAAAAACCGCACCGACCTCCTCAGAAGACAAACACGGGACACAGTGGACAGAGTACCCTTCGTTGTCCAGTACTTCCCCGGAGCGGAGAAGCTACGGCATCTCCTCCGGAGCCTTCAACATGTCATTGATGAAGACGAACATCTCGCCAAGGCCATCCCCACACCCCCACTTCTTGCCTTCAAACAACCGCACAACCTCAAACAGACCATTGTCCGCAGCAAACTACCCAGCCTTCAGGAGAACAGTGACCATGACACCACACAACCCTGCCACAGCAACCTCTGCAAGACGTGCCGGATCATCGACACAGATGCCATCATCTCACGTGAGAACACCATCCACCAGGTACACGGTACATACTCTTGCAATTCGGCCAACGTTGTCTACCTGATACGCTGCAAGAAAGGATGTCCCGAGGCATGGTACATTGGGGAAACTATGCAGACGCTGCGACAACGGATGAATGAACACCGCTCGACAATCACCAGGCAAGACTGTTCTCTTCCTGTTGGGGAGCACTTCAGCGGTCACGGGCATTCGGCCTCTGATATTCGGGTAAGCGTTCTCCAAGGCGGCCTTCGCGACACACGACAGCGCAGAGTCGCTGAGCAGAAACTGATAGCCAAGTTCCGCACACACGAGGACGGCCTCAACCGGGATATTGGGTTCATGTCACACTATTTGTAACTCCCACAGTTGCGTGGACCTGCAGAGTTTCACTGGCTGTCTTGTCTGGAGACAATACACATCTTTTTAGCCTGTCTTGATGCTCTCTCCATTCACATTGTTTTGTTTCTTAAAGACTTGATTAGTTGTAAGTATTCGCATTCCAACCATTATTCATGTAAATTGAGTCTGTGTCTTTATATGCTCTGTTTGTGAACAGAATTCCCACTCACCTGAAGAAGGGGCTTAGAGCTCCGAAAGCTTGTGTGGCTTTTGCTACCAAATAAACCTGTTGGACTTTAACCTGGTGTTGTTAAACTTCTTACTGTGCTTAATTATCAGCAGATGCACAGCCGACTCCCGCTCACACCTGCTGACCGAAGCATCGCATGAGTGCATGATGACGTGACCTGACATCTTCTTATGTGATTTCACATGTTTTCCGGTTGGGTGTGCGCCTGCCCGAGCAACAAAACATTCCGGCCCTGGAGTTTCTCCAACACTTTCTGTTCTTATTTCAGCTCTCCAGCACTTGCAGTACTTTATTTTAGTATGTCAGTCATCTTTGCCTCACGAAGAAGGTCCTCAATGAAATCTGCCACCTACTGCAACCACAACGATAGTTTCAGAACACGGTGGTTAGCACTGCTGCCTCACAGCGCCAGGGACTCAGGTTCGATTCCCAGCTTGGATCACTGTCTGTGCGGAGTCTGCACATTCTCCCCGTGTCTGCGTGGGTTTCCTCCGGGTGCTCCGGTTTCCTCCCACACTCCAAAGATGTGCAGCTTAGGTGAATTGGCCATGCTAAATTCTCCCTCAGTGTATCTGAACAGACGCCGGAGTGTGGTGACTAGGGGATTTTCATAATAACTTCATTGCAGTGTTAATGTAAGCCTACTTGTGACTCATAAATAAACTTTTTTTTCAGAGTAGGGCAAGCACGTGCATTGTCAGTGACTGAGAATGTGGCCATGGACAGGGCCTTTGATGCATTGGAATCCTTCCAAGCTGGAGCAGATAAAATTTACATTTCCCAGTTCACCATCCACTGTTACATAAGGGAGGTCACCGAAGTTCTGTATTCTTGTTCTCTCTTGCCAGAGAGGAATAGGCGGAGCAAGCACTCAGCTTTGCAAGGATTTCACACTTCCCCACAGTGTAGAGTGCCGTTGATCATACGGTGCTTTGTGGGTGCTGCATGTCAACACTGAGGTCATTAGAAACCAGATGAAAAGGTCTGAAATCTCAACAGTAATACTGCAGCAAACCTTCACATGAACTCGTAGAGTCACAGGTCAACAGCCATGGTATGGTACCTTATTCTGCCACATTCTGCTGTACCATCTGCACTTGAGCCACCATGACAAGTCAGAGGATGGTTACTGGGAGAATATCCACTGACCACATGGCTCACAGCTCTCATGTGCACACCCTGCACAGGTGGGCCATATGCATATAGCAAAGTCATACTGTCACAACAAAGTGTGATCGACCAGACAAGTAGGATGTAAAACAATGTTTCCGCTCCAAGACTGCTCTGGAGGAACCATACAGTATTCAGCACAGCGGGTTACAGGATTCATGGTGGTCTACTGCATCCTACACAATCTAAGACCAAAATACATAAGAACAGAAGTAGGCCATTCGGCCCATTGAGTCTGCTCCACCATTCAATGAGATCATGGCTGATTTGGGTGGCACAGTGGTTGGCACTGCTGCCTCACAGTGCCAGGGACCGGCTTGGGTCACTGTCCGTGTGGAGTTTGCACGTTCTTCCCGTGTCTGCATGGGTTTCCTCCAGGTGCTCCAGTTTCCTCCCACAGTCTGAAAGATGTGCTGGTTAGATGCATTGACCCGAACAGTCACCAGAGTGTGGCGACTAGGGGAATTTCACAGTAACTTCATTGCAGTGTTAATGTAAGCCTTACTTGTGACTAATAAATAAACTACTTTATTGACATAATCCTCAACACCTCTTTCCTGCCTTATCCCTGCGACCCTTGATGCCCTTACTGATTAAATCTGTCTATCTCAGCCTTGAACATATTCAACGACTCATCCTCCACAGCTCTCTGCAGTAAAGAATTCCAGATTCCCTCTGAGAGAAAAAAATCCTCCTCATCTCTGTTTTGAACAGGCGACCCCTTATTCTGAGAATGGGCTCTCTGGCCCTAGACTCTCTCACAAGAGGAAACACCCTCTCAGCATCTACCCTGTCAAGCCCCCTGAGAATGTTATATGTCTCAATAAGGTCACCTCTCATTCTCCTAAACTCCAATGAATACAGGCCCAAATAACTCAACCTCTCCTCATAAGAAATGCCCTCCTCACCCAGGATCTAATGAACCTTCTGCCTCCAATGCCAGTATATCTTAGATAAGGGGACGAAAACCGTTCAGAGTATTCCAGGTGTGGTCTAACTAGTGCCTTGTTAAGTTTTTGCAAGACTTCGCTACTTTTATACTCCATCCCCTTTGAAATAAAGGCCAGCATTCCATTTGCCTTCCCAATCACCTGTTGAACCTGCATGCTACATTTTTGTGATTTATGCATAAGGACCCCAAGTTCATAGAAACCCTACAGTGCAGAAGGAGGCCATTCGGCCCATCGAGTCTGCACCGACCACAATCCCACCCAGGCCCTACCCCCACATATTTTACCCGCTAATCCCTCTAACCTACACATCCCGGGACTCTAAGGGGCAATTTTTTAACCTGGCCAATCAACCTAACCCGTACATCTTTGGACTGTGGGAGGAAACCGGAGCACCCGGAGGAAACCCACGCAGACACGAGGAGAATGTGCAAACTCCACACAGACAGTGACCCGAGCCGGGAATCGAACCCGGGACCCTGGAGCTGTGAAGCAGCAGTGCTAACCACTGTGCTACCGTGCCGCCCACGTGCCGCCCAAGTTCCTCTGTGCTGCAGGTCCCTGCAGTCTTTCTCCATTTAAATAATACTCAGCTCCTTTATTCTTCTCACCAAAGTGAATAACTTCACATTTTCCCACATTATATTCCATCTGCCAAGTTTTTGCCCACTCACCTAACTTGTCTATATCCTTCGGTAGACCCTTTGCTTCATCCTCACCACTTGCCTTCCCACCTATTTTGTGTCATCCACAAACATGGCAATAGTACATTCACTTCCCTTGTCCAAGTCATTAATATATATTGTAAACAATTGTGTCCCCTCTGTGGCACTCCACTAGTTACAGGTTGCCAACTTGAAAATGTACCTCTAATTCCAACTCTCTGTCGTCTATCAGTTAACTAATCCTCTATCCATGCTAACATACTACCCCCAATATCATGGGCCTTATTTTGTTAATAGTGGCCATGGTGTGGAGATGCCGGTGTTGGACTGGGGTGCACAAGATGAGAGGGCACGACACCAGGTTATAGTCCAACAGGTTTATTTGAAATCTCAAGCTTTCGAAGTACTGCTCCGTTGTCAGATGAAGTGACTTCACCTGACGAAGGAGTAGCGCTCTGAAAGCTTGTGATTTCCAATAAACCTGTCGGACTATAACCTGGTGTCGTGTGACCACTCATCTTATTTTATTAAGTAACCTTTGTGCAGTACCTTATTGTAAGTTTTTTGGAAATCAAAGTATATTACATCTACTGGTTTACCTTTATCTATTCTGCTCATTATCATCTCAAAAAATTCTAATAGATTTGTCAGGCATGATTTCCCCTTCGTGAAGCCATGCTGACTCTGATGATTATATTCTGCATTTCTAAATGCTCTGATATTACATCCTTTATAATGGACACTGAACATTTTCCCAATGACAGAAGTTAAGCTAACGAGCCTATAGTTATTTGTTTTTTTGTCTCCCCATTTTGAATAAAGGTGTTAGTTACATCGGCAGTTTTCCAATCCTCTGGAACTTCTCCAGAATTTAAGGATTCTTGGAAGATTACTACGAGTGCATCTACTATCTCTGTAGCCGCTTCCTTTAATATCTGGGAATGCAATTCATCAGATCCAGGGAATTTATTGGCCTTTAGCTCCATTAGTTTCCCGAATACTTTTTCACTAGTGATATTGTATTTATTTCCTCCCTCCTTTGATTTAGTATTTTTGGAATGTTATTGGTGTCTTCAACTATGAAGACTGACGCAAAGTATTTATTTAGCTCCTCTACTATTCCCTGGTTCCATCTTATTATTTCTTCAGTGTCATTCTCTAAGGGGTCTATGTTCACTTTAGTCTCTCTCTTCCTTTTTCTACATTTAAAGAAGCTCTTTCTGTCCATTTTTATATTGTTTGCTAGTTTATCCTTAAAAGTTTATCTTCTTCCTCTTTATTTATTTTTTTGGTCATCTTTTTTGTTTTATAAAACTTTACCAATCCTCTGGTTTACCACCAATTTTTGTCACATTATATGTTTTTTTTCTTTCAGTTTAATACTACCCTTAACTTCCATGGTTAACCACGATTGATTTATCCCCTTCCTAGAATCCTTCTTCCTCACTGGAATATATCTTTATTGTGAGTTATGAACTAATTTAGAAACATTGCTGATCAACTATCTTTCCTGCTGCACTCCCTTCCCAGTCCACTCCAGCACTTTGTCCTCTTTCCGGTAAAATTACCCTATTTAAGTGTGGCACAGTTGTCTCTGATTCAAGTTTCTCACCCTCAAGCTGAAAGCTAAATTCATGTTATGGTCACTGCTTCTTAGGGGATCTTTTACTCTGAGACTGTTTATTAAACCTGCCGTATTACACATTACCAAGTCCAGGGAAGCGAAAGCAAGACAGTCCAAGAAACACACGGAGGCGGGATACAGAAAAGGAGATGAGAGCTGAGGACTATACATGGCAATAACTGGAGAGCTTGGCCCAAAATAGGATTGGATGAAGAGAATTTGTACATGGCCTATGCTCCATCAGGGAATGAAAATGCTAAGGAGAAGATGAAGAAACCAAAATAACCTGATCCCTGGTTGGATTCACAATGTTTTGTTCTAGAAAACTATCCTGAATACATTCTATGAATTCTTCTTATGACTACCCTCATTATATCCTGATTCTCCATCCTACAATATGATTACCGTTGGGAGTCTATGGACTACTCCTACCAGTGTCTTCTTCCCCTTGTTATTTCTTGCCTCCATATAGATTCGACATCTTCTGACCCAAGGTCGTTTCTTGCTATCATACTTATTCCATCTCATACTAGCAAAGCTACCCCATCATCCTTTCCTTCCTGCCTGTCCTTACAAAATGTCACAGACCCCTGAGTATTTAGTTCCCAGTTTTGGTCTCCTTACCACATCTCTGTAATGGCTATAAGATCTAAGCCATTAACCTTAATTCGTGCTGTTAATTCATTTATTTTGTTCTGAATGCTATGTGCATCTAAGTAGAGCCATTAATTTTGTTTTGTTACCCTTTTTGACCCTATTTGTTGTTTTTTTTAATGTTTATACACTCTGTCCCTTCCTACCATACTGTGGGTATCATTACCTGAATAGCTGCCTTGTAATACTGTCATATCCTTTTGCTTTGTAAGCCTACACATCCCCTCGACAGAACCAGCACCCCCCCCCCCCTATTTAGTTTAAAGCCCTCTCTATTTCTCTAGTTATGCGGTTTGCAAGAATATTGTTCCCAGCACGGTTCAGATGTTGGCCATCCCAACAGTACAGCCTCCACTTTGCCCAGTACTGATACCAGTGCCACACGATTTGAAACCACTTCTCCCACACCAGTCTTTGAGCCACTCTAATTTCATGTCTCTCTAATTTCATGTACTCTATGTCAGTTTGCACGCGGCTCAAGTAATAATCCAAGGATTATAACCTTGGAGGTTCTGTTGTTTATTTTAGTGCCGAGCTCCTCAAACTGTCAATGCAGAACCTCTTGCCTCATTCTACTTATGTCATTGGTACCTACATGGACCACAACAATAGGATCCTCCCACTGCAAGTTCCTCTTGGATGATGAGGAAGCAACGATGAGGCCTGCACCCCTGGAAAACATGGAGGCCACTCAAGTCATTGCAACACAATACTTCAGCAACACAGCCTTCGGGACTCTCGATACTGGCTACAGAGAACAGTGTCTATTCCCCTAAGTCCCCAACTACGAATACATTTTTCTTTTCTCCTCCCACTTGAATGACTCCCTGTACTGCGGTGCAATGGTGAGTTTGCTCAGCCTCCCAATAGCCCCCGGTATTGTCCACCTAGGGAGCAAGAATCTCAAATCTGTTGAACAAGGGGAGGGAGGCTGAGGCTCCTGCAGTGCTACCTCCTAGATCCCTCCACCTGCCTCACTCGTAATAACAACCTCCTGTCCCTGACCACTGTCTGAATTCGAGGTCGCTAATCTAAGGGGTGTGACTGCCTCCTGAAACACAGCATCCAGTATCTCTCCCCCTTCCTGACGCTTTGCAATATCTGAAGCTCAGCTTCCAGCTCATTGACCTGAGCCAAATTTCCTCATGTCACCAACATCTACTACAGATGTGGTAGCTATTAACGACAGTGGGAAGCACCAGCTCCCACATGCTGTAGCTACGCATCAGCTGGCATCAGCATCCCTCTTTTATTTAATTAGATTTTCAATTTATTTTTAATTTTACTACTAATCCTTAGTTTTCACACTAATTTTCTTTTTCCCTCCCTGCCTTCAATCTCAAAGCAAGACTGAAAAAGTAAAAGAGAGGATTACTTGCCTACCAATCACTTACCTGTGATATTACATGGGCACGTTCACTCGGTGTTATAGGACTGCTGCAACTTATCTCCCAGCTCTCCGGCCTTGGTCTGCTCCTGTCCCCACTGACCTGTGGAAGTAGTAAGGGAAACAAGACACAGCAATACCTCCCTACCCCACTTCGTCTAAACTCCCACACTTACCAAAACTCCAGATTTTCACTCTCTGCAGCTCGCACTCTCCATTATGATGGCACAGTTTGCCGCTAAATGTCTGGTGACTAGCTAAAGAGGAAGAGGTACAGGAGGAGGTGGAAGAACAGGGCTAAGAACAGGAGGAGGAGAGTGAGGAGGAAACCATCCCCCTTCTGCCTGGGCATCTGAATTCGACTTATCTGTAGTACTAGTGAATCAACTCCCCTTGCACAAACAGTTCCTTCCCTCTCTTTCCTCTTTTACTGACCATCACAAAGCCTTCCTGGCCAAAATACTAAAATAAAAACCACCATGAAACAAACTCAAACCAAATGTATATCACATTACATACAAAAGTCAACTAATCACCTTTACAGCCCATCTTCTTTGTGCATTTTTGCTATGTCATACTGCTCCTATACAGGACTGGCCCAGTTGGCGGCAGCATGGCTGGTACACGTTTGTTGATTTTCAGTGGAGGAGATATGGCCTTCGAGGAGAAATTTGGGCAACTCTGGGCCTAGACTGCACCATCTCAGCATGGCAGCAGCAGTGTGGGCTGACTGGTGGACAAGCAACAGCAAGGGCAGCAGCAGAGTAGCAGTAGTGGGAAGACAGCTGCTGTCTTCCTATGAAAGAACAGCAAAACAATGAACCGCAGTGTCACAGCTATTCCCCTGTGGTGGCACCTCAGCAATCCTAGCAATGTGTTGGAGGACAATTTGCTGGACTGCTGTGAAATCCTGCAAGCCCCTTTCAACTTTGGTATCCACAGCTGGAATGGCAACTCTCTGAGCCGACATGGCAGCAAGATAAGCTTGCATAACCCTGTTGAACCGCCTCTGCCGCTGCCAAATGTTGGGTGACTTTTGTTTGCATTACAATGGAAGGTGAGACATCAGATGCTGTGTCATAAATGGGTTTGCAAGTGTTTTTGTGGATTTGCCACCGCTTCCTCACTGGAGACAATCGACTCCCACGGTCTGTGCCTCCGTGCTGTTTGGTATTAACCACAGGCTTTCTGGCAGACCTCCTAATGCAGTAAGAATTTAAGCATGCATGCCCATCAGCCTTCTTCTGGCAAGTCCTCGTTTGGCTCCTCTGCAACATAAATTATGTACAACCTCTGTTTCTGGTGAGCTGGCACCTGTGCTGCCGTTGCTTTAGTTGCAGGTTAACTCATGCCTGATTTTAATATGGCGCATTCCTGCTCCACAATGAGGTATTTTTTAATAAACGTACCATTTCGGTGGCAGCACTTCATGCTGGACCCACAAGTGCAGTTGGTTTTCTTGAGTGTAGCCTGAATGAGGGAAATATTTCTTGTCCCTTGCTGTCCAGCAACAGTGTGTAGAAGTGATGCCCTGTGCAACCGTGCCATCCAGCATTGTTGATGGTGTGGAACAATGGAAATTAGACCTCCAGAAATTATATTGTCAGCATTCACTGTCGTGCCAGAAGTTCACATTGATTATTCAAATACTGGTCACTTCAGTGCAACAGCTATTTCTGGCACTGCTTTTGCAGGCAATGCAAGATTTGTCCAAAAATCTTTCGCTGCTTGTATACATTTCTGCTTTTATTCAGTTTCTAGGAGCTGTCACATGCTATCAAATTGATTTTCCACGGTCTCTTTTGTAGAGAATTGTAGGCCAAAGTAAAACTGGTTCTATGAAACTGATGACTAGCTATACACCAGCAGTCACATGGAGGAGGCACCTGAATCCCAATTAAATAGTTTTGGCATTTAGGCATGCTTTGGATATGGTTAGGCCTCCTATGCAAAGCTCCTTCACTATCTAGAGCTTGTTTCTGGCTCTGACCTGACACATTTGGAGCTTCCTAATTGTTCTTCTTGAACATGACATAATGACAAGAAACACATTCGTGTGCAATAGCTGGGAGACTCCAATATTTACAAGGAGACAATGAGGTGCAAGAGAGACCGGAAAAGGTCAAAAGGGTGGGAACACCAACAGGACCATTCTCATTTTTTTGTTTCATTTTCTACCTGGAAGCCATAGCAGGGGACCCTGGTGGATGTTCTCAGCAATCAGAAATAGAGGTAGGCTGGCAATTGTAGCGGGAGGAAATAGAGGCCAGCGAGGTTCAAGGGAAAGGAAAGCTGCAAATAAGAGGAGGGATGGCTGATGACTTTCTTGAGAGGTTGGAGATGTTCTCCTATGTCTCCTGGCCTACTAGGAGTGCTGGAAAAGGCCTTGAGGAGCTGCCTGCTTCCAACTCCCTGTCACTGTGGGTTTCCCACACCCTGGGAAATCTGGGCCACATCATTGCAATTGGAAACCTCAATATCCACCACTGTAAAGAAAGTAGTAGGCAAGTGTGCCATTTTGGAGATGTGTTCCTCACATTTAAGTCTTTCCTTTATCCCACCATCTCCCAACTCTCTCCTGCCTGACCTGGGAGGGTTAGCATTGAGACCAATGTGTCAATTTGCCCAAGGAATCTACAATCTTAAGACTACACAATGAGTCTCACACTAAACTGGAAGTAGCTTACTTGTCTTGTAAATTTTGCTTTGAATATTGCTGAAGACAGAGCCGTGTTGGTGAAGCTTTTCATCTTGCACTCATCAGGACAAATACAAGAGTGCCAAATTTCAAATGATCACAACAATGTACACTATGGGAGAAATATTTACTGATTGGTTGGCAAGTCAACTCTGATTGGCCAAAGTGTTGCCCTGGAGTAAGCAGAGGGAAACTATAGGCTTCCCAAGCTCCCAGGTAATTTAAAAGAAATTTCAAAGCTTGAACATATTTCTTTTGTTTGCAGGAATGGGACCTTGTGTATAATTTACATAAGTCACATGAAGCAAGGTATAAATGAGCCACATTACAAGTTTGACTGATTATCTTAAATTGGTTGTCAGTGTAACTACTAGTGCACTCAGGATTGTTCAAAAATGCTGCCCAATTATAGAATTGCATCTGACAGTAGATGTTTTGTTTTGGGTTATGCAAGTGAGGGCTGCTTGAGTACGGTATGTATTCTGCCTATTGCATTAGCCAATTGTTGGGATGTATGGCTTATGTACCCTCACATCATTTAAAATTGACACAACATTGCTCAATTGTGTCATTAGCAGAACCTCTTTTTCCTACCATTGGAAGATATCCCTCATGTCACCTTTTTATTGCGGCAGTATAAAATGGCTTGCTTAACCTGTTGTTCAAAATTTTGCTGCCATACTTTGCCTTTCCAGGCTAATTTGAAGCTCAAATGCGTCGCTCTTTTGGTCCGTTTGTGAATTTGTGCTACATGAAGCAAACAATGATCTGATCAGGATAGCTATTGTCCTGCGCTCTATTTCTGCATCAAGATTCCAAGGTGAGCAAATGGCTCAGGCCATAATTACAAGATTGCTGATCAGGCCAATCTTATAGTGAGTGGAACTATACAAATTCCAACGTGTAAATTGACCGATGAAGTAGGTTTACGCTAGACAGTAGTGGAGAACTTATTAGCAGATTTCTCGACTAGCACGTTGAGGAAAGGGAGCACATTAGACTGCTGCATCGTAGAATCATACAGCACAGAAGGAGGCTAAAAAGTAAAGTTTATTTATTAGTCACAAGTAAGGCTTACATTAACACTGCAACGAAGTTACTGTGAAATTCCCCTAGTCGCCACTGTCCGGTGCCTGTTTGGGTCAATGCACCTAACCAGTCTTTCAGAATGTGGGAAGAAACCCGGAGAATCCAGAGGAAGCCCACGCAGATATGGGGAGAATGTGCAGACTCCACACAGCCAGTGACCTAAGCCGGGAATTGAACCTGGGTCCCTGGTGCTGTGAGATAGCAGTGCTAACCACTGTGCCGCCCCATTTGGCCTATCATGTCAGTACCAGCTTTTTGAAAGAGCTATGCAATTAATCTCACAACCCTCCTCTTTCACCAAAATTCCCCTGTGAAAGTTTGTTTGAAACTGCAGCTCACAACTCAATACGTAACAAAATGCCTCCTCATTTCCCCACTGGATCTTTTTGTTAGTCACCTAAATCTGAGCCCTTTGGTTATCAACCTTGCTGCCGGTAGGAATGGTTTCTCACCATCAACTCTTTCAAAGCCCTTCATAATTTTAACATCTCTATTCAATCTCCCTTTAGCTTTCTCTTCTCTGAGGAGGACAATCCCAGTGATTAGTGTCATTGCATCCTCATTCATCTCCTTGGCATGAGCAGCATAACTACAGTGTGGCCCTAGAATGAATAGGAAGCCAATCAATGTTACTGCCAGTGCCTAGTACAGAAACAATCTAGCTACAATTTTATGAACTGCAGATCTATTGAAAGGGATCTGGCCAGGGATCATCTCAAGGGCAAGGAATGAAGTGGCAGGATTCAAAGGCAATATTTCATTATGTTTATAAATGGGGCATATTTTAGAAAACAGATCAGGAAATCTGGCAGATTGTTACTGAAGGTTGTACTCTGTATAACTCGACTGCCAGCACAGGGCAGTCAGGACTCAGAAGAGCAGCTTGCCACGTGGAATGCCAGCTATTACTGTTTGAAATATTTTTGCTGACCTCATTCAGAATAATTTCCCTTAATTGGTTTTCCTTTTGGGATTTGAGTTATCTTTGCCGGTGCATTGTGAGATGTTGGGCGCAATCTTTCCGGCATGCTGCGCTGGTCAATTGGCAAAGTGAGCCGGGAAGATAGCGCACGAGGCTTTCGCACCTGGCACCCTGGCACTGCCCATTGGGCACCCTGGCACTTCACATCAGACATCATAATTGTGCCGGGGCAGTGCCAAGGGATCGGGGACTAGTGTGGTGGGACAATGACGGGGGGGCAGGGGGGAGCTCCAAAGGGTGGTGGGGAGCTCCGTAGGGGTGGTGATTGACAGGAGGGGAACTTTGCAGACAGGTGGTGATTGACAGGGGAATGGAGGGGGATCTCTGCAGACAGCGCTGAGATTGGCAGGTGGGGGGCTTCCTGCAGGTGGGGATGTGATCGGCGGGGCTGGATCTCTGTAAACAGTGGAGTGATCGACAGGGAGGAGGAACCAGCACAGGGAGCAACAGATCGAGGGGTGGGGCGATGTCCGTGGGGTGGATGGGAGGGGACAGCAGGAGGTTTCCCTGTTCATTGGCAGATCGGTGTATCTGCACAATGGCGCCCCAAGTGCTCTGCAGTCAGCTTCACCGGTGGGCTTAAGCTTGCCCCCCACTGGTGTGAAACGCATCTGGGCTCATTTTTGCACTCTGTGCCGTAAGATTGCAACTCGCAGCTCACCGAGAAAAACCAGTGCCATTCTCTCCTGTTTCCTCGCTCGTTTGACACTGAGATTGGACCTGTTGATTCTCTTTCAGAATTATTGTTGTGGAACAGTAGGTGGGTCACATGTCCAATTTAGAGACCAATTTAGTTGTTCAGTGCTTTGATCGCTCCTTCATGCAGAATGATATGTAAAGCAGTTATGAAGCCTAACTGAAGGTTATGAGAAACTTCAAGCACCAGACATGCTCATTAAACTTTGTTTTCATAAACATTGGTCATTTCTGATGAACTTCATTGAATTTTTTAAAGAGGTGACAAAAACAGAAGACAATAAATGTCTATGGATGTTAATTATATGGACTTTCAGAAGGCATTTGATAAAGTCCCTCATAAGAAACTGCTAACCAAAAGTTGAATTGAAGATAAATTACTGATCTGATTAGGAAATTAGTTGAGCAATAAAGGCTACTGCATAATGGGTAGGTACCCTAATTAGTAGAATGCAACTACTAATTAGATCTGTGTTGGGCCTGAACTATTCACTGGGGTGATTTTACCAAAAATATTCTGTGTGCTGAACATGCACGGAAACGGGAGAGAATCGCACCCATTTTTGAACAACCTTCCAGACGCAATCGTATGGCACTTAGAGAAAAAAGAGACAAAATGTGATTCTTGCCTGTAGAGGGAGTGGGCGGAGTCTATTCACGCCAGAAGCCAGACGTATTGCACAGTGCACTGAGAGATCTGTCACTGGCCTCACTCTCCCAGACATGACACCACCCCGCCCCGTTGGTGGGGATCATACGTGATCCTCACCAGTGAGGATCTCCACCGGCAAGATTATTAAGGCAAATGAGCCTGGACAATTGCATCAAAGACTCACTAATTATACTTAAATCACCACATAAATATTTAAATCAGCCTCGCGCCCTACCCAGTTTTCAAGAGGCCAGAATTAGATGAGTGCAGATTTCTTGGAGGATTGGGGAGGGCTGGAGGAAATGACAGATATAGGGAGGGACAAGGTCTTGAAGAGATTTGACAACAAGATTGTGAATTTTAAAATTAAGCTATTGCTTAAGTAAAAGCCTACATAGGTCAGTACTGTGTATGAGAGGCTGTGGTGAGTCACAACCCCTCACTCGATCTTACCAGCTTGCTACGCTGATCATCCGGCATGACGAGCCGGTAAGACTGTATTTGTCGATAACTTAGAGGATGAGATAGAAAGCCACATATCTCAGTAGGAAGAACAGTGTAAAATGGTGCAACAGGACAGACAGTGTGCTCCAAGGTGCACTGTAGTGTAGGTCCAGGTGTAGGAGGTGGACAGCAGAAAAGAGGTCCACAACCCACAGGGGGCCAGGAGGCCATCCAGAAAGAAATAAAGAAGGCAGCAGGAGCAAACTGCCATCACTGTCAATGCAAGCAGTCTAGCACCAAGGACCTGAATGCAGTGTAAGAATAAGCTTAGTGACCTCACGTATGTCAGTGAATGCCTCTTCAGATGCCAAATCCTTATCAATGAACCATAACCTCACACAGTGCACCATTCACCAATCACTTCACCCCCACTTTCACTTGCCTACCAACATTAACATCACACCTAAATTGATAGCCTCACCTCACCCTCACATAAATAGTACTGACCTACATAAGCTTTTACTCAAGCAATAGCTTACTTTTAAAATTCTCAATCTTGTTTTCAAGTCCCTCCAAGGCTTGTCCCTCCCTATATCTGTAATTTCCTCCAATCCCTTAACCCTCCAAGAAATCTGCACTCATCTAATTCTGGCCTCTTGAGTTTCCCAAATTTTAATTGCTTACGCCACTGGCAGCATGCCTTCATATGCCCTGAAATTCCCTTCCTAAACATCTCCAAATCTCTATCTTGCGTTCCTCATTAAAGGCACTCCTTAAAATCTTCTTTCTTGGCCAACCTTTCAACCTTAATATCAGCTTAAGTGGTTCAATGTCAACTCTTGCTTTATATCACTCCTGTGGAGCGACTTTGGATGTTTTATTATGTTAAAAGTGCTCTATAAATACCAGTCATTGTTCAGATCTCAAGGCCTGCCACCTGGGCAAGCAGTGGGAGCTTGCAATCAAAGAGAAACAGGAGATTGATGATGTTGAAAAACAGTCACTGAATCTCACACTTGCAAATGCCAGCTCAGATAACAGCACTAAACATTCCTTAGAGGAGGGGTTCTGCAAAGTGATGAGTCACTGTGCATAAGTAGCCTATAGTCAGGAAACAGAGATAGGGTTGTGCACGTTCCACTTTAAGAAGTCTCACTTCACCAGGTTAAAGCCTTCTCGGCCTTTTGGCTAAGATCAAGTGTAGTATGGATTGGATGCTGCTCTTGGTTGAGGTCATTGGGTTACATTGAAGCTTCATATGTTTCATATGAAGCAATTTTTAAAAGCGGCATCTCGGCCTTTTGGCTAAGATGCAAATGAGCTCGAGTGTTGGAGGAGGTGTTGCTTTGCTCCTCCAATCAGCTAGGCTCATGTAGATCAGGCCCAGGACGGGGCAATTTGGTCGCTTGCCCTGTCTTGTCAGCCTGGATTGGAAATGTCTCAACTTGTTGAGACTCTGAATTGGATTTGATTTGATTGAATTGGAAAAGTATTTTTTAAATGTTTTTAAAGCCCAACAAGTTTATTTGGCAGCACAAGCTTTCGGAGTCTCGCTCCTTCAACATCTTCATCAGGTTCCACTTTGCCAGAGGGTTCGGTCACACATGAGCACTGCTACAGAGAACTCAAAGGAGGTCTTTAGTAGGGCGACATACAGAAAAGGGCTGATGACATGCGCAATGAAAAGCTTGTTGCATTGGTGAGCCTACCAGAAAAGCTGCTGTCACTTGTCAAGGAGCATGGAAGGGTTTGGCACCAACCTTGCATCGAGCTTTGCAAAGAGCCTCGAGCCTATTCCCTTCCAATGTGGAAATGATAGCCAATGCCATGAACACTTGCAGATCCAACCATGATGGTCAATGTCTCAGCTTATACTGTAGCAGAAGCCCATCCCCAGTTGCCCTTCAGAAGGTGGTGTTGAGTTACCTTCTTGAACTGCTGCAGTCCATGAATTGTAGGTACATGGACAGCACAGTTAAGGAGAGAATTCCAGGATTTTGGCCAGCAACAGTGAAGGAACTGTGATATATTTCCAAGTCAGAATGGTGAGTGACTTGAAGGGGAACCTCCAGGTGGTGGTATTTCCAGGAATCTGGTGCCCTTGTCCTTCTAGATGCTAGTGGTCATGGGTTTGGAAGGTGCTTGCTAAGGGAACCTTGGTGAGTTCTCCCAGTGCACCTTGCATATGGTGCACACTGCTGTCAATGTTTGCCGGTGGTGGAGCAATTGAATTTTTTTCTGGAAGGGATAGCAAACAAGTGGGCTGCTTTGCCCTGGATGGTGTTGAGCTTCTTGAATGTTGTTGGAGCTGCACTCATCCAGGCAAGGGGAGAGTATTCCTTCACATTCCTGACTTTGTGCTTGTAGATTATGGACAGACTTTGTAGTGTCAGGAAATAAGTTCCTTGCCACAGGATTCCTGGGAATGGAGGGGGGTCATTTTCTCGTCATACCTGTCACGGGAATCATAGCAGGTGGTGGGGGGGGACACCATGCAAAGATCTGTTGACCTCTGGCAGGATTTTCCAATTTTGAGGCGAGCGCGGCTGAAAAATCCCACCCTGAGTCTTTGACTTGCTCTCGTAGACATAGTGGCCAGAATTTTACTGGCCCACCCGCCATGGGAATTGGAGCAAGCGAGGGGCAGCCCATGGAAAGATCCGTTGACCTCGGGCGGGATTTTACGGTTTTAGGATGAGCGAGCCTGGTACATCCCACCCAGTATTTGTATAACTAGTCCGGTTCAGTTTCTGGTCAGTGATAACCCCCAGGATGTCAATAGTGGGGCATTCAGCAATGGTTATGCCACTGAATGTCATGGAATGGAAAGGGGCGATGGTTTGATCTCCCTCACTTGCTGGAGGTGGTCATTGCCTGGCACTTGTGTGACACAGATATTACTTGCCACTTGTCAGCCCTGAATATTGTCCAGGTCTTGCTGATTTAGACATGGACTTGTTCAATATCTGAGGAGTCACAAATGGTGCTGAACATTGGGCACTTATCAGCGAACATTCCCAGTTCTGACCTTATGATGAAAGGCAGGTCATTGATGAAGCAGCTGAACCTGAGGAACTCCTGCAGTGATGTCCCGCAGCTGAGATATTTGAATTCCAGCCACCACAAATATCTTTCTTTGTGCTAGGTATGGTTTTTAAGGGCGAGAATTGCTCAAGGTCTTACTGCAAGGTCATTGCAGTCTCCCGTAGTCAGCAGCTGTCAACCAGCTATGCTGCAGCCACTGGGGTAGCACCTAATATGAACACTGAGTCAGAAAACGGGGAATTTACCTACATGATGTGCTGAGCATGGTCACACAACAACTGCGCACTCAGGAAATGAAATGCTGGGGGCGATCTTACCATTGCGCCCCACCGGCCGATGGGTAGGGCGAGACACCATAGAGCCGAGAAATCAGGTTCACGCCCAATTTCTCGCCTCTCGCGATCTTACCGGCACCAGATATAAAGGGCGCGAGGCTGATTATAAAATTTAAATAAATGTAAAAGCTTATTTCAATAGAATTCGTGAGCCCAGGATGCAATCATCTGGGCTCACCATCAATGGTGACCAGACGTGATGTCCTTGCCGGTAGAACTGGAGGCCATTGAGGCCCCCGTCTGGGAGGTCAGGGGTAGATGGGGGTGCCTCTTGGACATTGCCAGCCTGGCACCCCAGCAGTGCCACTCCCTCCTCCATTGATGCTCAGTAGCAGCAGTGTGTACTATCTACAAGATGCACTGCAGCAATTCACCAACGATCCTTAGACAGCACCTTCCAAACTCGCAACCACTTCCATCTAGAAGAACAAGGGCAGCAGATACATGGATGCATGGATACATGTTCCCCTCCAAGCCACTCACCATCCTGACGTGGAACTATATCGCCGTTCCTTCTCAGTAGCTGGGTAAAAATCCTGGAATTCCCTCCCTACAGCATTGTGGGTCAACCCACAGCACATAGACTACAGCGATTCAAGAAGGCAGCTCACCACTACCTTCTCAACGGCAACTAGGGATGGACAATAAATGCTGCTCACCAACGACGCCCATGTCCCATGAATTAATTTTTAAAATGCAGCATAAATGCTGCTTTGGTTGCAAAACAGCACATGTAGCACTAATATTATGAACATTAAGAAGCCAATTTTTTTGTGGCCAATCTCTTTTAGCATAGCCTCAACTTCAAAATGGCCTCTGCCACTGCATGCAAAGATGTCAGTATCACTCTTTTGATCTTGCCTGAAGCTTATCTAGACGGTTGTGGCTATTTGAGGTCAATCATCTCAGTTCTAGGACATCACTACAAGAGTTCCTCTGAGTAGTGTCCGATGCCCAACCTTCTTCAATTGCTTCATCAACACCCTTCCTTTCATCATAAGGTCAGAAATGGGGATGTTTGCTGAAGATTGCAAAATGTTCAACACCATTCCCGACTCCTCAGATACTGAAGGAGTCCATGTCCAAATGCATGGACAACATTCAGGCTTGGGCTAACAAGTGGCAAGTAACATGCACACAACAGAGTGCCGGACAATGACTATCTTCAACAGGAGAAAATCAAACCATTGCCTCTTGACATTCAATGGCATTACTGTCGATAAATTCCCCACTATCAACATCCTGGGGTTACCGTTGACTAGAAACTGAACTGGACTAGCCATATCAATACTGTGGTTACAAGGAAAGCTCCGAGGCTAGGAATCCTACAGCAAGTCATTCACTCTCGACTTCCATTGCATGTCCACCATCTACAAGGCACAAGTGTGGTGTGCAATGGAATATTCTCCATTTGCCTGGATGAGTGCAGCTCCAACAACACTCAAGAAGTTTGACGTCATCCAGGATAAAGCAGCCTGCTTGACTGGCATCCCATCCACAAACATTCACTCCCCCCACCACCGAAGCACAGTGGTAGCAGTGTATACTATCTACAAGATGCGCTGCAAGAACTCACCAGGGCTCCTTAAGTAGCACCTTCCAAATCCAAAATTGCTAAGAAAAAGGGCAGCAGACACATGGGAATAGCACCATCTGTAAATTCCCCTTCAAGCCACTCACTATTCTGACTTGGAACTATATCATTGTTCCTTCACTGTCGCTGGGACAAAATCCTGGAACTCCTTCCCTACTAGCACCATGGGCGTAGCTACACCATATGGACTGCAGCAGTTCAAGGAGACAGCTCACCACCACTTCTGAAGGGCAGTTGGGGATGGGCAATGAATGCTGGCCAAGGCAGCGAAGCCCACACCCCAGTAATGAATAAAAAAAAGCAAGGTGGTAATCCCCCTAAGTGAAAGCAAATTACTGCGGATGCTGGAATCTGAAACCAAAAGAGAAAATGCTGGAAACTCTCAGCGGGTCTGGCAGCATCTGTAAAGAGAGAAAAGAGCTGATGTTTCAAGTGCAGATGACCCTTTGTCAAAGCTCAGTCAAGCTCTTTGTCAAAGTGGTAATCTCCCTTCCCATCACCTTCCCACCCGATTAAAGTACCCCGCCACCAAACCTGCTGCTGGAAGGGTGTAAACAAAATTCCACCCCATGTGTTAAGAAACTTGAAATCTTCGCAAATTAGTTTTGCAGCTGGCAATGCCGCATTTGAAAGGAAGCAAGGAAGGTAGAGATTGGATATTTCTGATATTCCAGCTAGTTACAACTTTGAACCATGTCACAAGAAGCAAGGTGGGAAGGCCTCTGTAGTTCTCAATAAGCACAGTAAGAAGTCTCACAACACCAGGTTAAAGTCCAACAGGTTTATTTGGTAGCAAATACCATTAGCTTTCGGAGCAGAACTCCTTCGTCAGATGGAGTGGATATCCACTCCATCTGACGAAGGAGCAGCGCTCCGAAAGCTTATGGTATTTGCTACCAAATAAACCTGTTGGACTTTAACCTGGTGTTGTGAGACTTCTTACTGTGCTTACCCCAGTCCAACGCCGGCATCTCCACATCATGACGTTCTCAATAAGACCATAGTAGTGGGGATAAGCCCGGCAATATTACTTGAACAAGCTATAAAGGGAGGCCATTCTGAGGGACTCGGTCTGCTGGTTTGACTTTTAGCTCATGGTCTGGTTTGAAACTACCATGTGAATTGAGCCAGATTTGACATCAGACTGTATTTTACTGCAAAAGGTTCCATCTGTGAATAAATCTGTTCAGGAATTCAGACAAATACACAGGCTTTTGGCCTCCAACACTCAGAGGAGTAGCATGGCTGTGGAGTGGAAATCCAGTGCATAAATCCAGAGTCCACAGCACAATATTGATGGGTTGCCAACCCTCCAGGGTTGCCCTGGTGTTTCCAGGAATTGAAGAGGAATCTTCATGACACGACTGGCAGCAGAAAATCAAAGGGGCATTTTTTTAAAATTCATTCAACACCCAAGCACCCAATGTTTATTAGTTATAAAACTGTTGGAATTGGCAAGAAAAGGCTGTTTGACTGCATCATGAATCATCCAGTTGGGTAATGGAATCTGTTCACTTTCCAGTGAAATAGAAATGTTTGAGGCGGGGCAAGTGAAGGGAGGAAGTCATGTTTGATTTGATTTGATTTGTTATTGTCACATGTATTGGTATACAGTGAAAAGTATTGTTTCTTGCACGCTATACAGACAAAACATACTGTTGATAGAGAAGGAAAGGAGAGAGTGCAGAATGTAGTGTTACAGTCATAGATAAGGTGTAAAAAAAGATCAACTTAGTGCGAGGTAGGTCCATTCAAAAGTCTGACGGCAGCAGGGAAGAAGCTGTTCTTGAGCCATACGTGACCTCAGACTTTTGTATCATTTTCCCAATGGAAGAACGTGGAAAAGAGTATGCCCGGGGTGTGTGGGGTTCTTGATTCTGCTGGCTGCCTTTCCAAGGCAGCGGGAAGTGTAGACAGTGTCAATGGGTGGGAGACTGGTTTGCGTGATGGACTGGGCTTCATTCACGACCCTTTGTAGTTTCTTGCGGTCTTGGTCAGAGCAGGAGCCACACCAAGCTGTGATACATCCGGAAAGAATGCTTTCTATGGTGCATCTGTAAAAGTTGGTGAGAGTCGTGGCGGACATGCCAAATTTCCTTTGTGATGAAATCTCCAAGATTATATCCAGCCAGAGTTGGCAACCCTACAGCTATCCAAGATCATTTTGTGCTACAGGTCCCAATTTGGATCATATAGCGAGAGAGGGGAGGCTTCCTAGTTCTGTGTTTTCTTTATTCAACGGGAAGATTTTACGTTTGATTGTAGAACAAATATACTGACATTTTTTTCACAAAAGTAAATTTTATAAATGTGCAGAAATGAATGTGAAGAGGTTTGCATCATATTATAATGTTATTGGGACCAGATCTGCATATTTAACGTAGGATCCTGCAGATTTTCTAAACAGCAGGTTAAAATTGAATACCAGGAAGACCTCCACTATGGGCGGCATGGTAGCGCAGTGGTTAGCACTGCTGCTTCACAGCGCCAGGGTCCCGGGTTCGATCCCCGGCTCGGGTCACTGTCTGTGTGGAGTTTGCACATTCTCCTCGTGTCTGCGTGGGTTTCCTCCGGGTGCTCCGGTTTCCTCCCACAGTCCAAAGATGTGCAGGTTAGGTTGATTGGCCAGGTTAAAAATTGCTCCTTAGAATCCTAAAATGCATAGGTTAGAGGGATTAGCGGGTAAATATGTGGGGGTAGGGTCTGGGTGGGATTGTGGTCGGTGCAGACTCGATGGGCCGAATGGCCTCCTTCTGCACTGTAGGGTTTCTATGATTTCTATGAAGTAAGACAACGGAATCACAGTGGTTGGGGTAAATCACTGACTTTATTTTAACTGCCGCCTCCCCTCCCCCAGCTTGGCTATTGCCAAGTGGAGCAGTGGGCGGAATTCTCCCAAAAACTTTCTAAGTGTCATAACGGCGAGAATAATGGAGTTATCCGCGCCGGTCTCTCCGGCACTCTCCACATCCCAATCCTCCCACACAGAGAGTTGGAAGTTTCACACCAGTACTAGGGGAGGCGGGCTTAAACATGTCAGCGAGCCTGGCCCCTGAGTGCTTGGGCGTCATTTTGCAAGGGCGACCCAATCTCATTGTGCACTAGGAGACACCCTCCCGCACCCCGCAGACATCAGAATCTCCCCATCAGCCTCACCCACTCCCTCCCCCAACACAGGTCACTAGCATCGGTGCCCTCCCGATGGGTCCCCCATCATGATCCCTGACATGCCCCCCCATCATGACCGCCTTCACGATCCACCCTTGCACAACCCTCGCCTCAGACCCTCCCCCTCATAGCCCTTCCATCATGGCCTCCACTCAGGCCCCACCCCCTCAGCACTGCCCTGGCACACTGGCTGTACCCAACTGGCTGCATCAGGCTGTCCCGTGGTCACTGCCTGGCACTGCCATTGTGCCAGTTGGGCACCGCCAAGTGGGCACTGCCCAATGGGCACTGCCTGTCCATGGCCCAAACTTCCAGGAGTTTCAATGGCCTCAGAGCATGACCATCATGTTAAGTCTCTGCTTGTGGAGACCAGTAGCGACTGTCACCGTTAGCCCGCTACGGTGAATTCCATGCGCTGAGATTTGAATGTGCTGTGCATATTTAAATGCTACTTTATAAATGCAATTTGGACTTGCGCCCTTTCTGAGCACGATCTGGTTTGCGCCATCAGGAAGGGGCCAGGAAATTGGCAAACTGTTTGACGCCGGGTCCGAAATGGATTTTTAGGCCCACACGTTATTCTCTGGATCCGCGCGATCTACTAATGGAGAATCTCTCCCAGTAACTTTGAGGCTTTTGAAATCATGGAGCCTTCTTCTGTTTCTGAGCACTATGCCTCTGGGCCTTGTCCGGCTGTGTGTGCAAGCTGCCCCTGTGATAGACATTCTTGAAAAGAGGCAGGAAAAGGTTGCTCACCGACAATTTGGGCCCAGCACTGTTTCTTACTTCCCCGCTGCTCACCCAGCCTGCTGCTGCAACATTTAGTCAGAACTGGCTCCTTAGAGGCTACACTAATAAAGCCCAGCACATTTCTCCCCTTTTAGACAGCATTTGGCTTCCACTTTCTGGTGTTGAAAGTGGAAGAATCCTCTCAATGTAATATGGATCCACAACTTTGCAACATGGTAAGAGTTAAAGATTCCACATGTCAGTGTTAGCTGTGGCTCAATAGTAGCACTCTTGCCTCGGAGTCAGGAGGCCATGGGTTCAAATTCCGATCTAATTTGAGAACATAATGCATGTCAACTGTGTGGGAATGCTGGCTTTCAGAGGAGATGTAAATCCGAGGCTTCTTTAATGGTTAAAAAAGATCCTCAGGCATTATTTTGCAGAAGAACTGGAAAGTTGTCCCCAGTGTCCTGGGCAACATTTATCCTTCAGCCAATATCACTAAGATAGATTGTTTTCCATAGAATCCATAGAATCCCTACAGTGCAGAAGGAGGCCATTTGGCCCATCGAGTCTGCACCGACCACAATCCCACCCAGGCGCTATTCCCATAACACCACACATTTACTCTGCTAATCCCCCTGACACTAGGATCAATTTAGCATGGCCAATCAACCTAACCTGCAGATCTTTGGACTGTGGGAGGAAACCGGAGCACCCGGAGGAACCCACGCAGGCTCGGGGAGAACATGCAAACTGCACTTTTTCAGAATTGAACCTGGGTCCCTGGCGCTGTGAGGCAGCAGTGCTAACCACTGTGCCGCTCCACTTATTTCATTGCTGTTTATGGGAAGTTGTGTGAAAATTAGCTATTGTGTTTCCTGTGTTACAAGAGTGATTCACGGGAGGCCCCAGCTCGTGGCCAACCAAAATGGAGAAGGCTCATTCAGGAAGTCACCAAACAGATTGAGAGATTTCGGGCAAGTATAGAGTCAAAGTCAAGGCATTGTCAAGAGCACAAAATCTTCCAAACAACCTGTCCTTGAAGCACCACCTGCCCCACATGCGGCAGAGTCTGCAGATCACACATTGGATTCTGAGATGGCTGATTAAGTCCATCGAACCAGGCTGGAAGCAAGTCACCCTTGATCCCAAGGGACTGCCTAAGAAGGAGGAGATAAGAGACAAGGGAGCCTACACATTAAAAAGTACTTAATTGGGATGTTCAAAATTTATGAAAGGCGCTATATAAATGTAAAGTCTTTGGCCAAAGTTTTCTGGCTCTTACTGCTGGCATAATATACCGGTCCTGCCAATGGTGATCCCTGTGGTGCCTTTTCCAGCGGCAGAGGGTGCAAGGCACGCAAAACACCATAGACATTGATGGGGCCAGAAGATCCCAATGCTGGCCAATGGCAGCTGCCTTGACCACTGGAAATTATGCCGCTGGGGCCAGAAAGTCATGCCCTTTCTTCTTTCCATTTACCTGACGGGAATTTTATGGGGATGCATATTGCTTGCCTCCCTTGGAGGCTGTTCTGCAGTAAAATATGCTGCAGGTGGCCTTAACAAGGTGAGTGTCAATCTTCCTCCTCTCAGCAGGAGAAAGTCCCACCCTCGAGAGCTACCAGCCAATCTGAATGGACGGGAGCTCTAATAAACGTGAACTCAAGAGTGGGCATTGCTGGGACTACAAGGAAGCCCATGAAGTAGTTTAGTGCAGAAGGAGGCCATTTGGCACATCGAGTCTGCATCAACCACAATCCCACCCAGGTGCTATTCCCATAACACCACACATTTACTCTGCTAATCCCCCTGACACTGGGATCAATTTAGCATGGCCAATCAACCTAACCTGCACATCTTTGGACTGTGGGAGGAAACCGGAGCACCCAGAGGAAACCCACGTAGACACAGGGAGAACGTGCAAACGCCACACAGACAGTGACCTAGCACAGCAGGATGAGAGAATCTCGCTGTTGGGCCATGCGCAGGATTCGCGCTTGCCTTCCCGCCATGAGCACATCTCCCAGCACCAGATTTCCAGCGCTGTCAGATCCGTGCTGGAAACTGGACCTTTTGGATGGGGAGGGATCCGGCAATCTTGAGGGGGAGAGTGGGGTTTGGATGCCAAGCAGGGAAACAAAAACCAACATGCATGATCTTGCTAAATTCACCCTCAGTGTACCCGAACGGGCGCCGGAGTGTGGCAACTCGGGGATTTTTACAGTAACTTAATTGCAGTGTTAATGTAAGCCTACTTGTGACACTAATAAATAAACTTAAACTTACAGTGGGCTGTGCCGAGTTACTGAGTTGGGGGTGGGCTGGAAGGCAGTCAGCTGACATATTTTACATGAACCTTGCCCCTGGTGCTGTAAACATGATGTGGAGATGCCGGCGTTGGACTGGGGTAAACACAGTAAGAGTTTTAACAACACCAGGT
Organism: Mustelus asterias; assembly: GCF_964213995.1. NCBI lineage: Eukaryota > Metazoa > Chordata > Chondrichthyes > Carcharhiniformes > Triakidae > Mustelus > Mustelus asterias. Next base: position 86,450,052 of record NC_135815.1, on the reverse strand, counting down.
TAAAGTCCAACAGGTTTATTTGGTAGCAAATGCCTTTAGCTTTTGGAAATCTGCAGATTTACACTCCATCTGACGAAGGAGCAGCGCTCCGAAAGCTAATGGCATTTGCTACCAAATAAACCTGTTGGACTTTAACCTGGTGTTGTTAAAAGTCTTGCTGTAAACATGCCCAGTAAGAGGCCGTAAAACCCATCTCTGCAGCTCCAGAAAATTGCATTTCCTACATGTTTGAATTTATATCCTGAAATTTATGCTGTATAGTGTGCAATTGGTACGAATAAATGCAATTATAGTTCAGACACAAACAACAAACACTGAATGCGAATTACCTTTGAAATGAATATAGGACAAACAGACCAGTAAAAATAATAATTGAGGGGAACATAGAAACATACCAGCCAGTGCAGAGAGTTTTCTCATCTATTTTATAGAGGGTGGATCAAGGCAGGATTTTAGAATGTGGTTACAATATCCCATGGCAAGCATGAGAGTCATTGCATCATGCACAAATGTCATCAAACAAATCTGACCTTTACCATAGGATGTGGTTGGTGCAGATACATTTAGGGAAGTTTTAATAAGTACAGTATTTGAAGGAAAAGAAGTTACAGGGCTATGGGAAAGAGCAGTGAAACTAATTTTGGATTATTCTAGCAAAGCAATGGCACAAACACATGGGGGCGATTCTCCCACTCCGCCACGCTAATCTTCTAGCACAGCGGGGTGAGAGAATCTCGCTGTCGGGCCACGTGCAGGATTCGCGCTTGCGTTCCCGCCATGAGCGCATCTCCCAGCGCCAGATTTCCAGCGCTGTCAGATCCGTGCTGGAAACCGGCAGGAAGACCAGGTAAGTAATTTTAATCTTATTTAAATCTATTTTGAATGTAATTAGTGGGCCTGGGACTGAATTCTCCAGGGGGGGGGGGTGCAATCGGGCTGTGGGGGAGTGGGGGGCGGGGGGGCGGCTGCGATTGAGCTGGCCAGCAATCGGGAGGCTGTCAGTTAAACCCGGTGGTTTCTCTAATGAGATTCACGCTAGTGGCCTCTGCATTGCACAGTGTGGGAGATTCTAGTGTGAACTCCCATTGAGAAAAGCAGCGTGAATTACTCCAGTTTTCCCGCGAATCCAACACTCAGAATCTTTTTGGGAGAATTCCGACCAATGGTCTGAATGACATTCTCTGCTGTTCCTTTAAATGCTTCTGCCCCTTCAAAGATTATTTAGTGGCTTCCAACCTTTAGAAACCAGCATACTGCATTTCCAAAATACATTTGCTTTTACTTCTTAAGAGTCAAACCAAACAGATTTAACAACCTGTCCTCTTAACCTCTGCAATAATAACAACTTAAATGATGAAAGCTGATAACTGTTAGGCATGGTAGATTGACTGATACCTATGATTACAGCTGCAGGGTAGAACAAACATATTGTTTTGAAAAGACAAGGATGCCCTAAGTAAAATGGAATAATCACAGTTTTTCATTGTAAATCCTGACATATATCAATTTTCCGTTTATTCTTAAAGACTGAAGAATAGGATAAGACAAAGCCTTTAGAAAACTAACTCAGTTCACTATTTCCTTACTTGAATATGTTTTTTTGTATGTCATTAAACATTACGTGTTAACTGTGGCAATGGTTTGTGCTTGAAAAACGAAGGGAGAATCCATGTAGAGTGGAATCTGGTGTCAGAAATTCCCCCCAATTGTTGTATCCAGGCCACAAATATGACTTGTCTTCAAAAGCATAAGGCACGCAATGGAAAATCACACCCGATACAAAAGCAGAGCTCCATTCAACTCATTCTTTCTTGCGCTAAATATACATTACTCATAATTCTTGTTTTTGAGGGAAATATCTAGCAGATGAAGCTCTTTAATGGAAACCAATACTGTATATCATTTAAAGGAAGAAACTTGCCTATATATACAATTTATCACATCCTCATGAATTCCCAAAACAGTTCATAGAAATCCTACAGTGCAGAAGGAGGCCATTCGGCCCATCGAGTCTGCACCGACCACAATCCCACCCAGGCCCGACGCCCATATCCCTACATATTTACCCGCTAATCCCTCTAACCTACACATCTCAGGACACTAAGGGGCAATTTTAGCATGGCCAATCAACCTAACCCGCACATCTTTGGACTGTGGGAGGAAACCGGAGCACCCAGAGGAAACCCACGCAGACACGAGGAGAATGTGCAAACTCCACACAGACAGTGACCCAAGCCGGGAATCGAACCCAGGTCCCTGGAGCTGTGAAGCAGCAGTGCTAACCACTGTGCTACCGTGCCGCCCAGTTGTAACTGAAGTATTTTTGAAGTGCAAACGCTGTTGGTAAGTAGTAAATGTAGCCGTCAATTTGTGCATAGCAAGACTCCATTTTTAGAAAACTACTGAGAGTAATAATTAATATGTTATTGATTGTCATGCCCTGTCATGTGGAACCTTTTGGAAGTAACCTTTTTAAAATGGGAAATATGAGCGACTAAAGAAAGCTGCCAAAGGGCATCTGACCTGACCTGTGAATTCAAAAATTGCCACCCTGTCTCACAAGGACAAAAGGATACATTCCAGACTAAGAGGTGTCAACTACCAATATACTGAAATTATCCAAAATACATTCCTGAATTAAATGGGTCTTCCTCAAACAAAGACGGGACGGTGATTGTCTCAATTCCCCCCCCCCCCCCTCCCCCCTCCCTAATGATGAATGTCTTCAAACAATAAATCAGGTTGCAGCTATGCAACTTCAGGCCATATTTGGAAAAAGGAACTGCGAGATGCAGAGTGGTAGGGTTGCCATGTTGGGCTCTCTTTTTTAATATTAAAGTGTTGTCTGCCAAGACACAGCAGTTTAAACGGTAAAGTCGCCACAGCCTCAGATGACCATAGGCTGCTCTCCTCTTGGCGGGGGGAGAGCTAACTGGTGGTGATTTAACCTGAGAATCACCACACCACAGACAAAGCTGAGAAGGCAGGCCGTCACAGCAGTGATGTGGAGATGCCGGCATTGGAATGGGGTAGGAACAGTAAGAGGTCTCACAACACCAGGTTAAAGTCCAACAGGTTTATTTGTTAGCACAAGCCACAAGCTTTCAGAGCACTGCTCCTTCATCAGGTGAGTGGGAGTTCTGTTCACAAACAGGGCATATAAAGACACAAACTCAATTTACAAGATAATGGTTGGAATGCGAGTCTTTACAGGTAATCAAGTCTTAAAGGAGACGGTTAAGCACAGGTTAAAGAAATGTGTATTGTCTCCAGCCAGGACAGTTCGTGAGATTTTGCAAGCCCAGGCAAATCATGGAGGTTACAGATAGTGTGACATGAACCCAAGATCCCGGTTGAGGCCGTCCTCCTGTGTGCGGAACTTGGCTATCAGTTTCTGCTCGGCGATTCTGTGTTGTCGTGTGTCGTGAAGGCCGCCTTGGAGAACGCTTACCTGAAGATCAGAGGTTGAATGCCCATGATTGCTGAAGTGTTCCCCGACAGGAAGAGAACACTCCTGCCTGGTGATTGTCGAGCGGTGTTCATTCATCCGTTGTCGTAGCGTCTGAATGGTCTCCCCAATGTACCATGCCTCGAGTCATCCTTTCCTGCAGCATATCAGGTCGACAACGTTGGCCGAGTTGCAAGAGTATGTATGTACCATGTACTTGGTGGATGGTGTTCTCACGTGAGATGATGGCATCTGTGTCGATGATCCAGCACATCTTGCAGAGGTTGCTGTGGCAGTGTTGTGTGGTGTCGTGGTCACTGTTCTCCTGAAGGCTGGGTAGTTTGCTGTGGACAATGGTCTGTTTGAGGTTGTGCGGTTGTTTGAAGGCTAGAAGTTGGGGTGTGGGAATGGCCTAGACGAGATGTTCGTCTTCACTGATGACATGTTGAAGGCTCCGGAGAAGATGTTGTAGCTTCTCCGCTCCGGGAAAGTACTGGATGACGAAGGGTACTCTGTCCGCCGTGTTCTGTGTTTGTCTTCTGAGGAGGTCGGTGCGGTTTTTCAGTTGGCTCGTCGGAAGTTGCAGTGGCAGTGCTCCGAAAATTTGTGGCTTGTGCTACCAAATAAACCTGTTGGACTTTAACCTGGTGTTGTGAGACTTCTTACTGTGCTTCACAGCAGTAGCAGAAAAGGAAGTAACATCTATGCCTTAAGAACCAGAGATTGTTAACATCCGAGATCTCCAAGCGACTCAAGAACAGCTTCTTCCCTGCTGCTGTCAGACTTTTGAATGGACTTACCTTGCATTAAGTTGATCTTTCTCTACACCCTAGCTATGACTGTAACACTACATTCTGCACTCTCTCATTTCCTTCTCTATGAACGGCATGCTTTGTCTGTATAGCGCTCAAGAAACAATACTTTTCATTGTATGTTAATACATGTGACAATAATAAATCAAATCAAATCAAATGTTCCTTACCGGGTCCACCAGTCCAGCAAACTGACCTCCTGGTACAAGCAACTAACTTTACGACCTGTAGAAAGTTCATCTCTTCAAGAGAATCCTGAAAACCACTTTGGGAAGTGACTCCAGATTTGTCGAAACTACACTTCAGGAGTGAAGACATCTTTTCCATCAGACCTGCAAGGCATGTTTTCCAGAATAGAACAATCATGTGAATTATAATTTATTTCTTTGGTTTATAACTTGTAAATGTTCATTATTCTCTTTAATTGTACATTCTTCGATTGGGTTTCTGTGACTGAGTGAGTGCAATAGTGTTGGATTTTGCATGAACGCATGAATAAATAATCCTCTTTATTTAAATGAATAAAAAGCTTGCGGCTCATTCTTCAAATTGTACCCACAGTCTGGGGTTGAGAAAACGTCTCACATCTTCGTCTGAAACACTTACTGATTATGGATAGTAGAAAAGAGGACAAGGATTGCAGTAATTCTCTCTCACCCTATCTGTAACATGATGATGGTGATTGAGGGAGGAATGTTGGCCAAGCTGGACTCCCTGCTTTTCTCCAAACGGTGCCATAAAATCTTTTGCATCAATGTAACAAACTGAAAGGGCTTCAGTTGAATACCTGGCATAAGACAAGCCCTCACAGCGTTGTGATGGTGGGGGTTATAGGTTCCTTAGGACCTGGGTTGGAGATGTGGTGTTAAAACAGTAGAAGAGCAAGAAATAGGTCAGGAGGTGGAGCAATGAGGTCTGCACCACACAGGGTATGCAATGGTGCTCCTCTGCTGGGGGAGACAAGTCTGTAATAGTTGGGCTATTGAAAAATAAGTGGATGTCATCATCATCTAGAATTCTAGCTGCTCCTGTCTAATCCAGTAACCTAGACACCAGAATGATACCCGGGTCCATGTCAATGGAAGGGCACACGTGGAGCCCACAATGAACTGCAGGTCTATCTTTGTCTGAAATATTTCCAGGCAGCACAAATTAATTCTTCCTCCTTATGTAGGGGACCAATCCATCACGCAGACCAGCCTCCCATCCATTGACTCTGTCTACACTTCCCGCTGCCTTGGCAAAACAGCCAGCATAATTAAGGACCCCACGCACCCCAGACATTCTCTCTTCCATCTTCTTCCTTCGGGAAAAAGATACAAAAGTCTGAGATCACATACCAACCAACTCAAGAACAGCTTCTTCCCTGCTGCTGTCAGACTTTTAAATGGACTTACCTTGCATTAAGTTGATCTTTCTCTACACCCTAGCTATGACTGTAACACTACATTCTGCACTCTCTTGTTTCCTTCTCTATGAACGGTACGTTTTGTCTGCATAGCGCGCAAGAAACAATACTTTTCACTGTATGTTAATACATGTGACAATAATAAATAAAATAAAATCAAACCACTTTCTACAATTTGGTGAATTTTCAGCTGTTCACACAAGCTCCTTACCCGTCTTGTACTGCCACACCCCATCTAGTGGTTTCTCAAGGTGAGCCTCATTTTGATGAGGTTATCCACCCAATTTATTTACATTTGATTACCTCTGCTGGCTCACCTGCAGATCTAGCAAATACAATCCTCGAGGCTTCAATGAAGAGATGAGCTTTCTAGGTCCAGTGTTGCCTGAGAGACAAATATTGGCCAGGACACTATCAGAACTTCACTGCATCTCTTCAATTAATGTCAAAAGTCACCACCTCTGATAGTGCTGCACTCCCTCTTTACTGCGCTGAAGCATCAGCCTAGGTTATGTATCAAATCTCCAGAATGGGACTTACACCCATGATCTTCTGACTAAGAAACATGAGTTCTACCGCTGAGCCATGGATAACACCCATATAAAATTATCTCAGAGTTACAGATTCCTGACTAGATATACTCACAAACTAATAAACAAAACATATCTTTATTCTTAATGCTTTGCTCCCTCAGGATAAAGAACAGGTTTTCGATATCTGTCTTTCGGAGGATATGGAGTTTAGTTATCTCCACTTAGGTCAGTGGTCCTACATGGATCCCAGTTGTTGTAGCAAAGTGTATTATGGGCCAGACAAGTGTTAGGTGTTGTTTCTCAGCGTTTATATTTGAGATCAATTTATTAAGGCTATACCCAGCTCAAATTCTATAATTGCCTTCTTAATTGTCTAACTCAACACCTCTTTAGTTGTGACTTTTCATCATTGTACGTAAACAGAAAGGTGTTTTAGATTTGATTTCCACCTTTATAAGTAGTGGCATATTTTCTGAACCCCTCAGTTTTGGTATGATCCCATTTCTATTACTAACCGCACAACTAACTTCAGTAAGCAGGACAGGGTTACAGGGTCCCACACCAAGGGGTCATGTGACATGACTCCTACCTGTTCACTTTGCCTTTGACAAAAGATGCACATTCCTTTGGATTCTTGGGATTGTTAACATTTCGACCATTACGAATTTGAAAGGAAAGGTACAGGATCCTTTGTTTTTTAAATTCATTAGGGATGTGGGCATCGCTGGCTAGGACAGCATCTATTGCCCATCCCTACTTGCCCTTCAGAAGGTGGTGATGAGCTGCCTTCTTGAACTGCTGTAATCCTTGAGGTATACGTACACTCAGAGCGCTGTTACCTTTAAGGAGGGAATTCCAGTATTTTGAGCCTGCGACAGTGAAGGAATGGTGATATATTTCCAAGTCGGGATGGTGAGTGGCTTGGAGGGAAATCTCCAGGTGGTGGTGTTCCCAGGCATCTGCTGTTAGATGGTAGTGGTGGTGGGTTTGGAAGGTGTTGCCTAAGGAACCTTGGTGAATTCCTGCAATGCATCTTGTGGATGGTACACACGATGCCACTGTTCACAGGTGATGGAGGGATGGAATATTTGTGGAAGGGGTAGCAATCAAGTGGGCTTCTTTGCCCTGGATGGTGTCGAGCTTCTTGAGTGTTGTTGGAGCTGCACTCATCCAGGCAAGTGGGGTGTACTCCATCACACTCCTGAATTGTGCTTGTAGATGGTGGGGCATCAGCAGGTGAGATACTCATGCAGGATTCCAAGGCCTTTGTCCAACTCTGATAGCCACAGTATTTATTTGGCTAGTCCAGTTCAGTTTCTGGTCTATGGTAACCCTCAGGATGTTGATACTGGGGAATACATGGTAATGCCATTGAATGTAATAGACGATGGTTAGATGGTCATTGCCTGGCACTTGTGTGCTGTGAAAGTTACTTGCCACTTGTCAGTGCAAACCTGGATATTGTCCAAGTCTTACTGCATTTGGACATAGAATCATCATAGAATCCCAACAGTGCAAAAGGTGGCCATTCAGCCCATTGAGTCTGCGGACTCTCTGACAGAACAACCCACCCTATTCCTGTAACCCCACATACTTACTCCACTAATCCCCCTAACCCACACATCTTGGGACACTAGGGGCAAGTTATCATGACTAATACACCTAACTTGCGCATTTTTTGGACAGTGGAAGGAAACCAGAGCACCCGGAGGAAACCCATGCAGACACGGGGAGAACATGCAAACTCCACACAAACAGTGACCCAAGGCCAGAATTGAACCCGGGTCCCTGGTGCTGTGAGTCAGCAGTGCTAATCACTGTGCCACCATGCCGACATGAACTGCTTCAGTACCTGAGCATTCGTGAATGGTGCTGAACAGTCACCTGCAAACATCTCCACTTCTGACTTTATAATGAAAGGGAGGTCATTGATGAAGCAGCTGAAGATGGTTGGGCCTAGGACACTACCCTGGAGAATCCCTGTAGTGATGCCTCAGAGCTGAGATGATTGACCTCCAACCATCATAATAACCATCTTCCTTTATGCCAGGTATGACTCTAACCAGCAGAGAGTTTTCCCCTGATTACCACTGACTCCAGTTTTGCTCGGACTCCTAGATGCCATACTCAGTCAAATGCTATCACTCTGGAATTCAGCTCTTTTGTCCATGTTTGAACCAAGGCTGCAATGAGGTCAGGAGCTGAGTGACCCTGATGAAACCCAAACTGAGCATCCATGAGCAGGTTATTGCTGAGTAAGCACCACTTGATAGTACTGTTGATAACCCCTTCTATCACTTTACTGATGGTCAACAGTAGACTAATTGGTCCTCTTTCTTAAGTACATGACATACCTGCGCAATTTTACACATTGCCAGGTAGGTGCCAATGTAGTAGTTGTACTGGAACAGCTTGGCTAGGGGTGCAGCAAGTTCTGGAAGTCTTCAGAACTATCGCTGGAGTATAATCAGGGCCCATAGCCTTAGCAGTATCCAGTGCCTCCAACTGTTTCTTGATACCACATGGAGTGAGTCGAATTGGCTGAAGACTGACTCCGAAGGAGGCCAAAATGGATCATCTACTTTGCACTTCTGGCTGAAGATAGTTGCAAATGCTTCAGTCTTATCTTTTGCACAGATGTGCAGGGCTCCTCCATCCTCAAGTGGCTTATTTAATTGTCCACCACCATTCATGACTGGATGTAGCAGGACTGCAGAGCTTAGATCTGATCCATTGATTGTGGAGTCGCTTTGCTCTATTACTTGCTGCTTATGCTGTTGGGCACGCAAGTAGTCCTGTTTTGTAGCTTCACCAGGCTGATGCCTCATTTCTGGGTATACCTGGTGTTGCTCCTGGCATGCTCTCCTGCACTCTTCATTGAAGCTGGCTTGATCCCCTGGCTTGGTGGTAATGGTAGAATGGGAGATACGCCAGACCATGAGGTTGCAGATTGTGGTTGTGTACATTTCTGCTGCTGCTGATGGCTTACAGTGCCTCATGGATGCCCTGTCTTGAGTTGCCAGATCTGTTTAGAATCTAGCACTGTGGCAGCGCCATGGGACTTCGTCTCCACAAGGACTGTGCGATGGTCACTCCTACCAATACTATCATTGACAGATGCATCTGCAGCAGGCAGGTTGGTGAGAATGAGATCAAGTAGGTTTTTCCCTCTTGTTGGTTTCCTCACTTTCTGCTGTGGTCCCAGTCTAGCAGCTATGTCCTTTAAGACCCAGCCAGCTCAGTCTCTGGTGGTACTACAGAATCACTCGTGGTTCTTTGAGTCCCCCATCCAGAGTACATTCTGCATCCTTGCCACCCTAAGTGCTTTCTCCAAGTAGTGTTTAATATGGAGGAATACTGATTCATCCACTGAGGGGGGACGTATGTGGTAACGAACAAGAGGTTTTCTTGTCCATGTTTGACCTAGTGCTCATGATGTGGAGATGCCGGCGTTGGACTGGGGTAAACACAGTAAGGAATCTAACAACACCAGGTTAAAGTCCAACAGGTTTATTTGGTAGCAAATAACCTGGTGCTATCAAATTTCATTGGATCCAGAGTCAATGTTAAGGACTTCCAGGGCAACTCCCTCCCAGTTGTATACTACTGTGCCACTGCTAGCTCTGCTGGCCATGTCCTGCCAGTGACACAGGACATACTCAAGAATGTTGATGGTGGTGCCTGGGACATTATCGGTAAGGTATGATTCCGATAATATGAATACATCAGACTGTTGCTTAACTAATCTGAGACAGCTCACCCAATTTTGGCACAAGCACCCAGATGTTAGTAAGAAGGATTTTGCAGGATCGACAGGGCTGGGTATGCCATTGTTGTTTCCGGTGCCTAGGTTGATGCTGGATGCCCTGTCTTGAGTTGCCAGATCTGTTTAGAATCTAGCACTGTGGCAGCGCCATGGGACTTCGTCTCCACAAGGACTGTGCGATGGTCACTCCTACCAATACTATCATTGACAGATGCATCTGCAGCAGGCAGGTTGGTGAGAATGAGATCAAGTAGGTCCGTCTGGTTTCATTCCTTTGTGTTTTCTTGGTCGAGGTAGAATACAACTGTGGCCATTTCATTGGACATTTAAGAGTCAACCACATTGCTGTGGGTCTGGAGTTACATGTAGGCCAGATCAAATAAAAGACGGCAGGTTTCCTTCCCCAAAGGACATAGGTGAACCAAATGATTTTTATGAAAATCGACAATGGTTTCATGGTCATCATCAGACTTTTAATTCCAGATGCTTTACTGAGTTTAAATTCCACCATCTGCCGTGGTAGGATTCAAACCCAGGTCCTCAGAGCATTACAGTGTGTCTCTGGATTATTAGTCCATTGATAATACCACTGCACCACCATCTCCCCCAGTTCTAGTAGACGAGCAGTCTCTGTTAGCCTGGCCTAGCTTAGGAAATGTAGATGGCTTTCATACAATTCCCTTTGAATTTGCTTTCTGCAGCCCAGGGGCCCATTAGCATATCTTCAGGGATAACAAGACGTCAGCTTATTTAATTGAAAGTCACAACTAGGCATGGCTTCGATCATTTTAAAGTCTTTGTCCAGTTTAAATTTTAGCCGTGAGGATATTTCTTTCCAACATTTTCTTTGCCGTGGTGCCAAATTTGCCTGATTACACACCTCAGTGTGTTTTTCTACATTAATGGAGCTATATAATTGCAAGTTGTTGTTGATTACATTAAAAATTAGAGTACTAGTTGCCAGGCTGTCAAAATGGAAAGGAAATTATCTTGTAATGCAATGTGGTAGGTGCGAGCTTTGTCCAGTTGAAGCATTTTCCCTGGGAAACTTGATAGTCAAGTTGATAAACCCAACTCTTTGGAGTGGGGTTTGGATCCACAACCTTCAGACTCAGAGGTGAGAGTTGTTCCACTGAACCAAGGCTGACACCAGAAATAAACCAAGACTCATAAAATGGAGGATGTGCCAGCATAAAGACACTACTATACAAATAAACGGACAATGCATCACAATATATACACTCTCCCTAACACATCCGAAACCAAGTCATTTCCTGGCAGAGGCAAAAAGCAACAGATAAAAACTCATGCCAAGTTGGGAAATTCCTCTCCTATTGCCTTAGGTGACCAAAACTAGTCCAGGAGACAACTGATAATTCTATATATGAGAGAGAAAAATGGGTCAAGGCCCATCCTGTTATACAGAAGATTCCAGATGGAAACAATTACTACAGTGAATAGCTTTTGGATATTGGCAGTAGTGAGATCAGCTTCCATCTGCTCTTACCTCAACTTGGCAGTAAAACTAAACAAAAAAACAAGCGGAAGGATAAATAAGCAGCAATACTACTGACCTATGCCCTTGTTAGCTGGTTCACAATGCCCACATTTGGGGAAAAGAACATATTTGTTTGTTATATCTGAATCGTTGTACAAAAAAATAAGCAGCTTGGCATTGCTTATACTGCACATTGGGGGAAGTTGCCCATAGAGTCACCCTTCCCTCAACACTCTTGCTTCTCGTAATACCTTGGGAAATTGCCTTGAAATGTTTTTCCTTGTCAAAGGCGCTTTATGAATGTAAATTGTTGTTGTCACTTGCTCCACAGTGAGCTACAAGGGGAATCAATGAACAGAAACAACTTTGACTCCATAGTAATGTCCCCCTTTACTGCAAGCACTGAGCTATATTCCCCCTTTGCACATTCTTTCTGGTTGGCTCCCAAACCGGCTTTGTGTCAGTGGCAAATTTGGTATGAATCCAGCACAATGATTTCTTGTTCCGAGTAGGCTGCTGATTTCACTTGGGTTTCCAGAGCATGCTCATTTTCTTCATGGCTGTATCTCTTGCACGCACAAAGCTTAAGTGTGGTTTTATTGTATTCGCACCCATCCTTCATTTAATATAGGAAGTCTCTTGGAGTGCAGTTTTCAATGTAGCTCTCCATTGTAGTGCAATACGTTAATCATGATGCTGAAATATTGCACATCTCTTCCTGGGATTTCTAACTCTTAGCAGGTGCAATCTTGGAGGTTTCATCACATGACCTCCGCCCTACCACTGCCCGCCCCCAACCTCAGCCAATTGGTCACTCAACTTATCCATTGTCATGGTGCGATACCCTGCCACGCCAATTGGAAAGCAACCAGATTTCATTATCTGATTGTCAGTAACAGAGCCTTCCCTGTCATTTTTTAAAAAAGACCAATAAACATAACCGTTTTATTTTAATGCCTTTATGAATTTTCTCCTGGAGGTTAATCTGCAACTTCTGGAGACTGCAGGACAATCTTGGTGGCTGGTTAACACGCCCTCTCACACACTGAAAATGTTTGCTAGGTACCATTTGGCAATCATCTGTGCCAGATAAGCTCTGAAGGTCAAGCATTTAGAGCTCTCAAAGTGGGCAGAGAACAAAATCATTGAATTCTTTGATTCAGACTATACGCGAGTAGATGATGCCCAACACTGAGATCATGTTTTGAGAATATTGAACCTCTGCTATAGGTGAGATGTGCCATTCTCTCAGTACAATCTGTTTGGAAAGGACATTTTGGACACAGAATATTTGCATAGAATATTAGTACAGGATCATTAATATTTAAATTGATCAGTCCACTGACTTCAATTATGTCCTTTCTTCTCCAGATTGCCCAGTAGTTATTCCAGCTCATTCCAAATATGAAAGGAAGTCTTTTCTGCACTGACATTACTGATTCCATCCATGGATCAGTGTGTAGATGGACCCAGAAATCCCTGAGCCATGGCTGGGAAGGGGTCAGCAATCAACCAGTCCAATGCGAAGTTAGGTTGTACTGATGTGTAGTGACGAAGGGATTACTTCTATGTAGTACCACATAGTACACAACGTATTATATAGGAATAGGAGTAGGTCATTAACCCCTCGAGCCTATTCTGCCATTCAGTGAAATCTGGGCCGACCTCTATCTTATCTTGCCTTGACTGTCTTATCAAGAACAGCTTCTTCCCTGCTGCCATCAGACTTTTGAATGGACCTACCTTGCATTAAGTTGATCTTTCTCTACACCTTAACTATGACTGTAACACTACATTCTGCACTCTCTCGTTTCCTTCTCTATGAATGGTATGCTTTGTCTGTAGCGCGCAAGAAATAATACTTTTCACTGTATGCTAATACGTGACAATAATAAGTCAAATTAAATCAAATCAATTGAGCTAGCATTTACTGGTTTTGGTGGGAGAGAATTCCACACTTCTACCATCCTTTGATCAAATGTATTTATGTAATAATAGCTTAGCATGAAACACACAGTACAGGACTGTGATAATGTATGTCACAATAGACAACAGAAAAATTCTGCATCAAGCGTGGATGCCAGCGAAGAGTTAAGCGTGTAAACAATTAAGCGGAGACATCAAATTAATACCAAGATTTCGATAAATTACAAAAACTCCTGTTATGATCAATCAAGGTGTGGGAAAGAAAGAGAAAGTCCTGATACTTGTCCTTACCAGTCTTAACAGAAATTTGGGGCTCAAGTCTACAATTGAACCCACTGACAACAAAAGCAATTTGAAGTGGGAACTAAATTAATCTATAGACATAAATTTAAAAACACCAGTCCAGGCTTTCTTGTGTACAATGCTCCAGTAATAACCACATCCATATTTGACGCCAGTTCCTTCATAGACCAGGTCAGAATTAGTTTTGATCGTTTGAAGGTAGTTTGAGGAGTTAAAAAGTGTAGCTAAGAAGTTAAAGTTTCACCCAAAAGACAGGAAATTTGACATGTTAAAACTAATGAGCAAAGAATTGGACTGCGAATCTCGAGAAGTTTCAACAGACAGCCTAGCTCTTGTGAAATTCCAGCTAGAACAGAAATAGCGAGAGCTAGAATTGCAGAGGGAGAGAGAGAAGAAAGAGATAAGGGGAGAGTGAAGAAGGAAAAAACTGAAAGGTTGAGAGAGAGAGAGCTTTCCGAAGAGAACAAGAGAGGGAGTTAAGAATTTGTGCACGGTGTAGGGAGATAGAAGCAGGCAAGACAGGCCAGAGGGTAATATCCCTGAAAGGTCAAGGAAAAGTCAAGGAAAGTCCAGAGTGGCTGTAAAGACTGGAGAAGACCAGCAGGGATCAATAGAAAGTAGGAAATGGAGAAAGGTTCTTTCTGAGCTCCCACAGGGGACAATAGAACCCGTAATGCTTAAAGTGGCTAACAAGAAGCCACATAAATTTGAAAAGGCCAAAGTCAGGCCAGCAGAAGTAAACAGAGTCATGATAAACACCGAAGAAATTAAAAGGGCCGGAACCTGGCCAGAACAAGTTAAAGAAGCCCATAAAGGTTAAAAAGGATGAAGGAAGCCAGCCATCTGGTTGGCAGGCGTCTTCATAGATTTAGATGGGGACCAAGGACGTTCCCTTAACCAAGAAAGAATGAGGCTGATGCTCCACTTAGTTGAAGAGGCACAAGGAAGAACAGCAGTAGCTGAACATCCACTTGTAGGCAATAGCGTTTCAGGGGACATGGAACAGGTTTGGGGAAAGCCCATTCACAAAATAGAAGGGAAGGGAACAAATCCCAAAGCAAACAACGCTTGTGAAGACCACAAGGGGAATATCAGTGAAATCCATGCAGAGTTACCAACTGGTAAGTAAAATAAACAAGACCATGTTTGAAACCTCAACCAACCAAGCAGTGTTGATAGAACATTCGTGAAAGGTGAATTGCCAGACACCAATCCAGAATTCCTACAGGAGGCAAAAATTAAATTACAACCCACTAACCTTCTAAAAATCAAATGTGTAAAAGTATCTGGGTTTGAGCTATTAAAGGACGGCATGGTTGCACAGTGGTTAGCACTGCTGCCTCACAGTGCCAGGGACCTGGGTTCGATTCTGGCCTCAGGTCACTGTCTGTGTGGAGTCTGCACATTCTCCCAGTGTCTGCGTGGGTTTCCTCCGGGTGCTCCGGTTTCCTCCCACACTCCAAAGATGTGCAGGTTAGGTTGATTGGCCATGCTAAAATACCCTTTCGTGTCAGGAGGACTAGGAGGGTAAATATGTGGGGTTGCAGGAATAGGGCCTGGGTGGGATTGTTGTTGATGCAGGCTCGATGGGCCAAATGGCTTCCTTCTGCACTGTAGATTCTATGATTCTATGAATAGAAGTGGACAGCAAGCGGTTAAAACTGATCAGAGCAGACCAGGCAAGCGTTCAAGAAAATTTGCATATTAAGAGCCACCTTGCTATGCAGCCTGAAGGCGGAACCAATTGGAGGGACAGAGTACCCCTACCCCCATAGGTAACCAAGAGCAACTTGGCTGTTGCCAATAAGCTGAGAGCTAACAGCCATGTGAAAGGGCAGATCCCTCTCGCTGATACATATCAAAGTTCCAGCAGGGAATAAATAGGCACAGGGTTTCTGACAAAATTATCTGTCTTGCATACCACCAAGAGAATGAAGCAAATTCAGAACACTGACTCAAGACTGATCCTTTCCAGTTCAGATAGATTTTGTTTGTAACCAGCACCTGAAAGGAAGAAACAATGTGACAGCATGCTATCCAAAGTTTAATTCAGTATAGAATTATATGGGTACCAAAATCACAGTCGAGCATAATGGATGCAATTAGGTTAAAAGTGTGAATGGATTTACTTTTAATTTTATTAATATTTGGATGTCTGTAATGAAACACTAATTGAAATTTGCATTTCATTCCTTGTGAGGTGGAGGTGTCACGATGATGGGACATATGCATGTTAATCTTTAATTTCATCAGCTGGTCAAATTTATATCGAACTGCTTTAAAAGGACATTGAAACAGGCAGACAGGCATTGACTTAAGGTGGCTGGTATTTCAAATTGGCCCATTTCTGGAAGCTTCCAATGTAATTACAATTAAGATTTGCCAAGACAACCTCCCATGGAAATTCACACCTGCTGACATCAAGAACTACTTCAAATGGTGAACTGAAACGATAATAGACTTCACCATTTGCATTTCTATGAAGCCAACTTTCAAGCAGAGACAGAAATTCCATTGGGACAATGGCTACATAGAAGGCGTTGTTACTATATGATGGAGGATGGATCATCCAAGAGTTAATGGCTGGGACATCACAGAATCTAATCACCTAGGCAATAAAAGAACAGCCAAGGTCTGTCCAGACAGGAGCTAATCAATTACCTTCTGAAATTACAATGGGGAGAGAGGTCATGTGACCAAAATATCTATTTTGAAATTTATTTTAGAACAACAGCGAAGTTGCTAAAATTAAAAATCTGGAAGAAATCTGACAAGGGAGTAGCAAAACCAACTCTCTTTCCCCTATCTCTCAACTTCAAGATCCTATCTCTGTTAAAGTTTCAAGTCCATCACAGAGTTAGAGAATTTTCATACGAAAGGGACAAAATATATAAGGTGCATATGAAAGGTTTCATAGGAGAGGTGCAAAAATCATCAACTTTTGGAAAAGATGGATTACATTTAAAAAAGAGACTGTTTCCGGAGGTTTAAGTTTACATCAGCTTTAACTCCATTGGAATTTCAGGATCACCGTGGAAAAATTCTGCCTCAGCTACGATACCAGCAAATTACTCATAAACAGTGAACTCTCTTTTTTTTGGCCTTTGATCAATAAATTTTCACTTGGCCAAAATAACCTCCAGCTGTATACCTTGGGTGGCACAGTGGTTAGCACTGCTGCCTCAGAGCGCCAGGGACCCAGGTTCGATTCCCGGCTTGGGTCACTGTGCGGAGTCTGGACGTTCTCCCCGTATCTGTGTGGGTTTCCTCCGAGAGCTCCAGTTTCCTCCCACAGCCCGAAAGAAAAGGAATAAGATAGAGAAACTGGTGAACTGGTGATGCAACAATAATCTCTCCCTCAATGTCAACAAAACGAAGGAGATTGTCACCGACTTCAGGAAGCGTAAAGGAGAACATGCCCCTGTCTACATCAATGGGGACGAAGTAGAAAGGGTCGAGAACTTCAAGTTTTTAGGTGTCCAGATCACCAACAACCTGTCCTGGTCCCCTCATGCTGGCACTATAGTTAAGAAAACCCACCAACGCCTTTATTTTCTCAGAAAACTAAGGAAATTTGGGATGTCAGCTATGACTCTCACCAACGTTTGGAAATGCACCATAGAAAGCATTCTTCTGATTGTATCACAACTTGGTATGGCTCCTGCTCTGCCCAAGATCGCAAGGAACTACAAAAGGTCATGAATGTAGCCCAATCCATCACGCAAACCAGTCTCCCATCCATTGACTCTGTCTACACTTCCCGCTGCCTCGGCAAAGTAGCCAACATAATTAAGGACCCCACGCACCCCGGACATTCTCTCTTCTACCTTCTTCCTTCGGGAAAAAGATACAAAAGTCTGAGATCACGTACCAACCAACTCAAGAACAGCTTCTTCCCTGCTGCTGTCAGACTTTTGAATGGACTTACCTTGCATTATGTTGATCTTTCTCTACACTCTAGCTATGACTGTAACATTACATTCTGCACTCTCTCGTTTCCTTCTCTATGAACGGTATGTTTTGTCTGTATAGCGTGCAAGAAACAATACTTTTCACTGTATACTAATACATGTGACAATTATAAATCAAATCAAATCAAATCAAATGTGCTGGTTAGGTGCATTGGCCATGCCAAAATTCTCCCTCAGTGTACCTGAAGAAGCGCCGGAGTGTGGCGACTAGGGAATTTTCACAGTAACTTCATCGTAGTCTTAATGTAAGCCTACTTGTGACACTAATAAATAAATTTAAACGTTATATTATTTTACATGTGTGTGTGTGTGTTACGAAGGTTAGAATAAGGATTTACTTTTTTCAATATCATTACATCTTTATCTGGGTGGGTTTTTAGCTCAACAAGAACCAACCACATTGTTTGAAATTCAAGAAAGCCTGTCAGACTGGTTTCTTTGCAATCAGCACATAAATGGTTAAGCACAGATTTTGAGATGGTACCTTCATAAAATCATAGAATCTCCACAGTGCAGAAGGAGGCCATTCAGCTCATCGAGCTTGCACCAACAACAATCCCACCCAGGCCCTATCCCCGCAACCCCACGTATTTCCCCTGTTAATCCCCTTGATGCTGAGGGGCAACTTAGTATGGCCATCTAACTTGCACATCTTTGGACTGTGGGAGGAAACCGGAGCACCCGGAGGAAGCCCACGCAGACACGGAGAGAACATGCAGACTCCACACACTGACCCAAGCGGGAAATCGAACCCGGGTCCCTGGCGCTGTGAAGCAGCAGCGCTAACCACTGTGCCACCGTGCTGCCCTATGAGTTCACATATAACACTTCATCCTCTTCAGTTACAAGAACTCCATGTTACAATCCAATTGTGGATTGAGACAAAAAGGTCAAGTCCTAACATGTATCCTCACAAGTCATAACATATGTAGCAACAACTTGAACTTATACAATACCCTTTATGTATCAGACACTTCAGCTGAGTGTTTTCAGACAAAGTTTGACATTGGGATTCACAAAAAGATGTCAGGACGGGTGACCAAAAGTTTACTCAAAGCGGTAGGTTTTAAGGAGAATCTTTAGGAGTAGAGAGAGGTATCGAGGCAGAATTTAAAAGGGAATTCTAGAAATTAGGACCTAGGCAGTTAAAGGTATAGCAGCCAACTGTGAAGTGAAGGAAACCAGGATTATTTTTATTTGTTCTTGGGATGTTGACATTGCTGGCAAGGCCAGCATTTATTGCCTATCCCTGATTGGTGGGTAATTGACCAAATTGGATTTGTCCTGCCCTTTGTAGACAGGATGTGGAGATGCCGGCGTTGGACTGGGGTAAACACAGTAAGAAGTCTCACAACACCAGGTTAAAGTCCAACAGGTTTATTTGGTAGCAAATACCATATGTATAAGCTTATGGTATTTGCTACCAAATAAACCTGTTGGACTTTAACCTGGTGTTGTGAGACTTCTTACTTTGTAGACAGGGCATACCTGGGCAATTTTCCACATTGCCGGGTAGATGCTTGTGGTCTAGCTTGGCTAAGGGTGCAGCTATCTCTGGAGCACATGTGCTATTGCTGGGATGTTGTCAGGGCCCATAGCCTTTGTACAAGAGGCTACAATTGGAGAAAACAGAAATCTCGGTGGGTTGGAGGACTGGAATTTAGTAAGGTCAGGAAGGGGCGAGACCATGGAGCAATTTGAACATGAGAGTGATCATGTTGAAATCAAGATTTGTCCAATATAGGCTAGCAAGCACATGGGTGATGCTTGAGCAGGATTTGGTTTGGGGTAAGAGACGGACAGCAGAGTATTTGATGAGCTCAGGTTTGTGGAGTTTTGTAGGTGGGATGTCAGTCAGAACAGCATTGGGATAGCAGAGTCTGGAGGTAACAATGGTTAGGATAAGGGTTTCAACAGCAAATGGGCTGAGACAGAGTGGAGTTGGATGGATGTTATAGAGGTGGAAGTGGGCAGTCCTGGCAAAGACGACAATATGTGAGGGGATTAAGTTTGACGTAACCCATGCATATTGATTGCAATGGAGGCAGTAGGTCAACTTGGTGCTGTCTGCTGTTTTAAATGATCTCAGTACCCAGCTAGCAGTCAGTCTGTTGAGCAGGGGGCCATATTGTGAGCATCTAGTACCAGTTAAAGCTACTCTGCTCTACTTAAAGGGGAGGGGTATTGTGAAAGGAGCAGGTGTTGACAACCGTGCAGGAAGTGAATCTGATCTGCAGAACATTGAAAATGGTTTGACAGGGGAGAGAGGAAGCTCCAACGTTTTTGGACAATGCATTGAAGACTTTGGTTGAGAAGGTAGAAATTGAGAGCTGTGACCTATGCCCAAAAGGGGGCAGGACGCTCTCCAGTCACATGGTCAGAAGGCAGTGGGAGCAGAGAGTTGTGGAAGTCAATGACAGGAGTCAAGCCTCTGCCTGGACGCAGAGCCGCACGAAATTCACACAAATGTGCACCTTCAAATACCATATCCAATCAACTGCACCTCTAGTCACAGACACTCCTCAACTCATCTCACCTACCAGTATTCTCTGTCAAATCACGATTCATATCTGACATTTGTAAGCTCTACCACATCCTCACACACTTAACTCTGGTGCAAGTCTCACATCCACATTTCACAGCTCACTCACACGGCCAGATATTCAAACATGGCAGCCAGATTTCCAAAACAGTTTACAATGTCCCTCTGTCACATTTCCCTCTGCTCCTACCTGATTGTTGTTTAACTGTTTAGCTGGTCACAATGCTGTCCCTCAGAATGACAATGTTGTGCAGCATGCAGTAGACTAAAATGACTCTCGATGGCCGATGCCGCCTACTGCAGAGCTCCTTCAGAGCAGTCCAATCAGCAAAAGCCAAGATACTGGGAATTGGTGTGCATGATTCTCTGTCTATAGTCATACGCCAGCTAGATGTTGAGGGAGTGGAATTCCTTTTGGTTCCAGTATAGGCAGAGTTGCGATTTTTTTGTTTATATCCAATTCAATCCAATCAAAGTCCAATTCAAAGTCTCAGCAAGTGAGACTTTCCAGATCCAAGCTGACAAGACAGGTTTCCCACTTCCTGTCTTGGGCTTGATCGACATGACCCAAGCTGATTGGAGCAGGCATTGCACCTTCTCCAAGGCTTGATCTCATAGGCAGAGTTGTGATGCTGCACTTGCAAAAGGGATATGTGTGCAGTTAATGACACCACTGTCCCAGGGGAAAGCCTGAAAATCTAGTGAAACTGTGTGTTTGCTCCGTTTGCTTCTCTTTGGCAAGATAGCACAAAACAAAGTTCTCTCTCATTGAATAGACGGCCTCAGTGACCTCTGCTATGCGACAAATAGGACTGCAAACTGAAAAGTGTAGCAAATATTTCCAGCTCCAGCTTGGGAGGAGCGAGACGTGGAAAAAGTTAACTCCCACATTCACCTTCACAGCCACTGCCCTGCTCTGAGGTTCCTGTAGTGCTTGTAGAGAGTGACATATTTCAGTGAGGATGTCTGTACTGAAACACAGATCTTGCACGCATTGTTCTTCACTGAGGTTTATGTAGGAGAATTGTACCCTTACCACACAGGGCAGATATAACCACCTGCTGAGAGCCCTTCACTATTCTTCACCCTCCCTCTTCCAGTAGTTTGCCTTGCTCTGTATAACCTCTGTTCTTTCTCCTAGCCATGCTGTGTTCCAAGGGGAATAGCTACTGGTGCACCCATGCCTTAGAGCAATTGGTTTGAGCAGAGGCCTTGAAGTCAGCAATAAGCAACTGTCACACATCTTCCTGTAGACTTTTGAAATTATAAACAACAATGGAAAGCACCAAACTCTTGTAGAATTGAAGCAATAGCCAGAAGGAATCAACCAGCAACTAACGTGTAAGCAATTGGTGATCTATATAGGTAGCGCTGGTGGGTGGTTGGGGTGGGGGTGGGTGGGTCCTGCTGCTGAACACATGCAAGGTTAAGATAGGGTATTACCTGGAGCACTGAACTCCATAAAAGCACCATTCATGCCAAATCAGCATGTATCTGTCAATATCTGCCAGCTCTGCATGCTTCTGCAGCTGATCACTGCACACACATAAACACCCTCATCAGTATAGTGCAACTCATCTCAAAAGTGTATTAGGATATAATCCAGGATCTTAATACTATATAGCACACTGTGCATCGAGAATCCAGGAGAGTTACATAATATACATAGTATTATTAAATAATCCTGGAGCATTATACTACACACAGCATATTATATCATCCAGAGCCATTATATCGTGTATTATTACATAACACGGTGGAGTTATACTGCAACAGTAGAGCAGTGGAAATCCCAGAAACTTATTGAACATCTGGCCAATCAGGAAAAGAATAGTTTTGCTCCATGAGCTGCATAATGCCGGCATTGACAGCATCTGCCATTGAGAAGCTCCATCAATCCATGCAATGTTAGGGAACAACATTAACACCAACTTCTGTCCACTTTTTTTTCATTCATTCATGGGACATGGTGTGGAGATGCCGGCATTGGACTGGGGTGGGCACAGTGAGAACATAAAAACTAGGAGCAGGAGTAAGCCACCTGGCCCCTCGAGCCCGCTCCGCCATTCAATAAGATCATGGCTGATCTTTTCGTGGATTCACCACTTACCCGCCCACTCACCATAACCCTTAATTCCTTTACTGTTCAAACATTTATCTATCCTTGCCTTAAATGCATTCAATGAGGTAGCCTCAACTGCTTCACTGGGCAGGGAATTCCACAGATTCACAACCCTTTGTGTGAAGAAGTTCCTCTTCAACTCAGTCCTAAATCTGCTTCCCCTTATTTTGAGGCTATGCCCCCTAGTTCTAGTTTCACCCGCCAGTGGAAACAACTTCACTGCCTCTATCTTATCTATTCCCTTCATAATCCTATACGCTTCTATAAGATCTCCCCTCATTCTTCTGAATTCCAATAAGTATAGCCCCCAGTCTACTCAGTCTCTCCTCATAAGCCAACCCTCTCAACTCCGGAATCAACCTAGTGAATCTCCTCTGCACTCCCTCCAGTGCCAATATATCCTTTCTCAAGTAAGGAGACCAAAACTGTACACAGTACTCCAGGTGTGGCCTCACCAGCACCTTATTCAGCTGCAACATAATCTCGCTGTTTTTAAACTCCATCCCTCTAGCAATGAAGGACAAAATTCCATTTGCCTTCTTAATTATCTGCTGCACCTGCAAACCAACTCCTTGAGATTCCTGCACAAGGACACCCAGGTCCCTCTGCACAGCAGCATGCTGCAATTTTTTACCATTTAAATAATAGTCCATTTTGCTGTTATTCCTACCAAAATGGATGACCTCACATTTACCAACATTGTACTCCATCTGCCAGACCCTCGCCCACTCACTTAGACTATCTATATCTCTTTGCAGACTTTCAGTGTCCTCTGCACACTTTGCTCCTCCACCCATCTTAGTGTCATCTGACACACTACACTTGGTCCCCAACTCCAAATCATCTATGTAAATCGTAAACAATTGCGGTCCCAACACTGATCCCTGAGGCACACCACTAGTCACTGATCGCCAACCAGAAAAACACCCATTTACCCCCACTCGTTGCTTTCTGTTAGTTAACCAATCCTCTATCCATGCTAATACATTACCCGTAACACTGTGCACCTTTATCTTATGCAGCAGTCTTTGGTGCGGCGCCTTGTCAAATGCCTTCTGGAAATCCAGATACACCACATCCACAGGTTCCTCATTGTCCACTGCACATGTAATGTTCTCAAAGAATTCCACCAAATTAGTCAAACATGACCTGCCCTTCATGAACCCATGCTGCGTCTTACCAATGGGACAATTTATATCCAGATGTCTCGCTATTTCTTCCTTGATGATATATTCAAGCATTTTCCCTACTGGTAGCACGAGTCACTCACCTGATGAAGGGGCAGCACTCCGAAAGCTCATGCTACTAAATAAACCAATTGGACTTGAACCTGGTGTTGTGAGACTTCTTACTCGTGGGACATGGGCGTCGCTGGCTGGCCAGCATTTATTATTAAAAAAGCTTGTGTGGCTTTTGCTACCAAATAAACCTGTTGGACTTTAACCTGGTGTTGTTAAACTTCTTACTGTGTTCACCCCAGTCCAACGCCGGCATCTCCACATCAGCATTTATTGTCCATCCCTAGTTGCCTGAGGGCAGTTGAGAGTCAACCACAGTGCTGTGGCTCTGGAGTCACATGTAGGCCAGACCAGTTAGGCACAGCAGGTTTCCTTCCCAAAAGACATTAGTGAACCAGGTGGGATTTTCCGACAGTCGACAACGGTTTCATGGTTCTTAATTCCACATTTTTAAAAATTGAATTCAAATTTCATTATCTGCTGTGGCGGGATTTGAATCCGGGTCCCCTGAACATCAGCTGTGTCTCTGGATTGATAACCTAAAGTAAAGTTTATTTATTAGTCACAAGTAAGGCTTACATTAACACTGCAATGAAGTTACTGTGAAATTCCCCTAGTTCTCCCACGCAGAGACGGGGAGAACATGCAAACTCCACACAGACATTGACCCAAGCCGGGAATTGAACCCGGGTCCCTGGCGCTGTGAAGCAGCAGTGCTAACCACTGTGCCACTGTGCCGCCAGTAGCGATAATACCACTGGGCCATCGCCTCCCCTTTTGTCATCCAACAGTCAGTCTAGCTTGGCGTGGGCTGTCACAGTTGTCATTTGTCGAATGAAGGTTCCTTAGAACTCCATCTACACACAGCTGCACATCAGGAGTGCGGACTGAGAACTGTGCCAAGCATATTTTGGTTAGATAAATAAGGTGGCATTGTGCAGATCCAGTGCCATGAAGCAGAGGTACAGTCGTACTGCTTTTCTGAAGAGACAGTAAGAGGTGAGAATTGTTTTCACAGACCAAATCATTGTGCTTGTAGTCAATTGTAAATAACTTAAACATTGCTGAATGGGGACACACCCTTCCAATATTTGCCTTCAAAATCCTTGGTGCAGTTTCAATTTTCAAAAGGGAATCAGATTTATGTTAAAATAACTTTTTACAGGGTGTGGGAAGGAGCAGGGGCCGAATTGGATAGTTGCGTCAAAGAACTGACATTATGACATGATGATATTATGATAAACATTGCTGAAAAAAGAGGCATGTTGCTGAGGTTAATGCAAGACTGCCAATTTTTAAAAGATCACAACAATTTCACAATTGTGTGGGTGGCATGGTGACACAGTGGTTAGCACTGCTGCCTCAAAGCACTAGGGACCCAGGTTCGATTCCCAGCTTGGGTCACTGTCCACGTTCTCCCTGTGTCTGCGCGGTTTTCCTCCGGGTGCTCTGGCTTCCTCCCACAGTCTGAAAGACATGCTGGTTAGGTGCATTGACCCGAACAGGCACCGGAGTGTGACAACTAGGGGAATTTCACAGTAACTTCATTGCAGTGTTAGGATAAGCCTTACTAGTGACACTAATAAATAAACTTTATCTTTATAATTTATACCTCAGGAGAAAAGGGGTGCTGATTGGTTGGCAAGTCAATTCTGAATGGCTGAGGTGTTGCCATGGAGAAAGCAATGGGAAACTATAGGTTCATCATGCTTACGTGTAATTCAAAAAAGGATTGTACATATTCCTTTTGTTTGCAAAGAACACATCCCTGCCTATGACTGCATGTCACATCTAGCAGGCATGAATTAGCTATGTTATCAACTTAACTGATGATCTTAAATTGGTTTTAGGGTAGCTATGAGCACACTCAGGATTGTTCAACAAGTGTTGCCCAATCACGGAATTACATCTAATAGTAGATGTTTTGTTTTGGATTTTGCATGTGTTGGCTGATTGAATACTGTCTGTATTCTGCCTATTATATATATCGTTTAATTCGTTCAGTCAGTCATTGGGACAGATAGCCTATTACATCCCTGGGGCGGCACGGTAGCGCAGTGGTTAGCACTGCTGCTTCACAGCTCCAGGGTCCCGGGTTCGATTCCCGGCTCGGGTCACTGTCTGTGTGGAGTTTGCACATTCTCCTCGTGTCTGCGTGGGTTTCCTCCGGGTGCTCCGTTTCCCTCCCACAGTCCAAAGATGTGCGGGTTAGGTTGATTGGCCAGGTTAAAAACATTGCCCCTTAGAATCCTAAGATGCGTAGGTTAGAGGGATTAGCGGGTAAAATATGTGGGGGTAGGGCCTGGGTGGGATTGTGGTCGGTGCAGACTCGAATGGCCTCCTTCTGCACTGTAGGGTTTCTATGATCCCACTAGCACTGAATTTCATACACAACATTGCTTATAATTATCCCTTTCTTTCTCCACGGCAACACCTCAGCCAGTCAACACTCCTTTTCTCCTGTGGTAGGTATGAATTGTGTGACCATCTGAAATTTGCAATTGTTGCATTTGCCCTGATGAGTGAAAGATAAAAAGTTTTGGCAACATGTCTCGCTCTTTTCAGCAATATTCAAGCTCTGTACCACCAAGTGAATGTTTGAATAATATAATGGCCTGAACAGGAGAGCCAACCAAACTATGAGAAGCTTATGTTGAAGCAAAATCATAATATTATTATCCGTGTCAGTTAAACAGCATTATGCCCTGCTGTGCCCACTGGTCACAAAGAAAACTGCACCAGGTAATTAGCAACGCGCCCAGAGCAAGTATCACTGCGACTTGGTAGATCTAAAAATAGGGGTGGAAAATAACTCCTTGAGGGAGCTCTATTTTAATCAGGCCAGTAAAAGTGATATTGGTTTATGCCCAATACCATCAAGTGCTCTCTTTTAGGTGGCTGCCATTAACAAAATACAATTGAACCCCCAAATTTATAATACAATTATAACTGGCCTACTGCTGAGTGTCAGGTCACACTCTAATAAATCTCTTGCGGAGCCAACTGGCAATAGAAGTTTACAAGTGAACACGGTTTGCTTGTAGCCATTCGCCACTAGAGGCCCTTGAACCAGAGAAAGCAGGCAGACAGAAAGTTCCTGATGATCTGGTGCATTCTGGACCTTCACGCTTAGAGAAACTTTTCACCAATGCAGGAGGGGACCTACTGAGAGTTCCTACCACCTGCTTGCCTTGTGTACAACTTGGCCAACAGTAAGCATCATTAGTGAGAAATGGAGCCAGAAATCCAGGAGCAGCCCCTTTGAATATTGGGAAGTAGGCTGCGCCGTTGGACAGCTGCCTCTGTATAATGAACAAAACCTTTGGATCTTTGCAAGGCAAGTGAGCTGCAAGGGATGAACATGAGAATGGGTGCCACTAATAAACTACAAGTGAACCCCCAACTTGATCATAAAATCATAACTGAGCCATTGCTGGGCAATAGAAAATTCAGTAAGAAGTTTAACAATACCAGGTTAAAGTCCAACAGGTTTATTTGGTAGCAAATGCCACTAGCTTTCGGAGCGCTGCTCCTTCATCAGGTGGAGTGGAGAAATGCTCACAGAGCATACAGAGACACAAACTCAATTTACAGAATAATGATTGGAATGCAGTCTTTACAGATAATCAAGTCTTAAAGGTACAAATAATGTGAGTGGAGAGAGCATTAAGCACAGGTTAAAGAGATGTGTATTGTCTCCAGACAGGACAGCCAGTGAGCTGTGGGGGTTACAGATAATGTGACATGAATCCAAGATCTCGGTTGAGGCCGTCCTCATGTGTGCGGAACTTGGCTATCATTTTCTGCTCAGCAACTCTGCGCTGTCGTGTGTCGTGAAGGCCGCCTTGGAGAACGCTTACGCGAAGATCAGAGGCCGAATGCCCGTGACCGCTGAAGTGCTCCCCAACAGGAAGAGAACAGTCTTGCCTGGTGATTGTCGAGCGGTGTTCATTCATCCGTTGTCGTAGCGTCTGCATAGTTTCCCCAATGTACCATGCCTCGGAACACCCTTTCCTGCAGCGTATCAGGTAGACAACATTGGCCGAGTTGCGAGAGTATGTACCGTGTACCTGGTGGATGGAGTTCTCACGTGAGATGATGGCATCCGTGTCGATGATCCGGCACGTCTTGAAGAGGTTGCTGTGGCAGGGTTGTGTGGTGTCATGGTCACTGTACTCCTGAAGACTGTTCTCTTCCTGTTGGGGAGCACTTCAGCGGTCACGGGCATTCGGCCTCTGATCTTCGGGTAAGCGTTCTCCAAGGCGGCCATCACAACACACGACAGCGCAGAGTCGCTGAGCAGAAACTGATAGCCAAGTTCCGCACACATGAGGACGGCCTCAACCGGGATCTTGGATTCATGTCACACTATCTGTAACCCCCACAGCTCACTGGCTGTCCTGTCTGGAGACAATACACATATCTTTAACCTGTGCTTAATGCTCTCTCCACTCACATTGTTTGTACCTTTATGGCTTGATTATCTGTAAAGACTGCATTCCAATCATGATTCTATAAATTGAGTTTGTGTCTCTGTATGCCCTGGTTGTGAGCATTTCTCCACTCCACATGACGAAGGGGCAGCGCTCCAAAAGCTAGTGGCATTTGCTACCAAATAAACCTGTTGGACTTTAACCTGGTGTTGTTAAACCTCTTACTGTGTTTACCCCAGTCCAACGCCGGCATCTCCACATCATGACTACAATAGAAAATGAACAGTGCCAACTGCAGATTAGTGAATTACACTGCGCCAGTACAGGAGGTGGGTAAATCACACTGTGTCAGTACAGGCGGTTGGTAAATCACACTGTGCCAGTACAGGAGGTGGGTAAATCACACTGTGTCAGTACAGGCGGTTGGTAAATCACACTGTGCCAGTACAGGAGGTGGGTAAATCACACTGTGCCAGTACAGGAGGTGGGTAAATCACACTGTGTCAGTACAGGCGGTTGGTAAATCACACTGTGTCAGTACAGGAGGTGGGTAAATCACACTGTGCCAGTACAGGAGGTTGGTAAATCACACTGTGCCAGTACAGGAGGTGGGGAAATCACACTGTGCCAGTACAGGAGGTGGGTAAATCACACTGTGTCAGTACAGGCGGTTGGTAAATCACACTGTGCCAGTACAGGAGGTGGGTAAATCACACTGTGCCAGTACAGGAGGTGGGTAAATCACACTGTGTCAGTACAGGCGGTTGGTAAATCACACTGTGCCAGTACAGGAGGTGGGTAAATCACACTGTGCCAGTACAGGAGGTGGGTAAATCACACTGTGCCAGTACAGGAGGTGGGTAAATCACACTGTGTCAGTACAGGCGGTTGGTAAATCACACTGTGCCGGTACAGGAGGTTGGTAAATCACACTGTGTCAGTACAGGCGGTTGGTAAATCACACTGTGCCAGTGCAGGAGGTTGGTAAATCACACTGTGCCAGTACAGGAGGTTGGTAAATCACACTGTGCCATTCCAGGAGGTTGATAAATCACACTGTGCCATTCCAGGAGGTTGATAAATCACACTGTGCCATTCCAGGAGGTTGGTAAATCACACTGTGCCATTCCAGGAGGTTGATAAATCACACTGTGCCATTCCAGGAGGTTGGTAAATCACACTGTGCCATTCCAGGAGGTTGGTAAATCACACTGTGCCATTCCAGGAGGTTGGTAAATCACACTGTGCCAGTACAGGAGGTTGGTAAATCACACTGTGCCAGTACAGGAGGTTGATAAATCACACTGTGCCAGTACAGGAGGTTGATAAATCACACTGTACCAGTACAGGAGGTTGATAAATCACACTGTGTCAGTACAGGAGGTTGATAAATCACACTGTGCCAGTACAGGAGGTTGATAAATCACACTGTGTCAGTACAGGAGGTTGATAAATCACACTGTGTCAGTACAGGAGGTTGGTAAATCACACTGTACCAGTACAGGAGGTTGGTAAATCACACTGTGCCAGTACAGGAGGTTGGTAAATCACACTGTACCAGTACAGGAGGTTGGTAAATCACACTGTGCCAGTACAGGAGGTTGGTAAATCACACTGTGCCAGTACAGGAGGTTGGTAAATCACACTGTACCAGTACAGGAGGTTGGTAAATCACACTGTGCAAGTACAGGAGGTGGGTAAATCACACTGTGTCAGTACAGGCGGTTGGTAAATCACACTGTGCCAGTACAGGAGGTGGGTAAATCACACTGTGCCAGTACAGGAGGTTGGTAAATCACACTGTGCCAGTACAGGAGGTGGGTAAATCACACTGTGCCAGTACAGGAGGTGGGTAAATCACACTGTGTCAGTACAGGCGGTTGGTAAATCACACTGTGCCAGTACAGGAGGTGGGTAAATCACACTGTGCCAGTACAGGAGGTTGGTAAATCACACTGTGCCAGTACAGGAGGTGGGTAAATCACACTGTACCAGTACCGGAGGTTGGTAAATCACACTGTACCAGTACAGGAGGTTGGTAAATCACACTGTGCCAGTACAGGAGGTGGGTAAATCACACTGTGCCAGTACAGGAGGTTGGTAAATCACACTGTGCCAGTACAGGAGGTGGGTAAATCACACTGTACCAGTACCGGAGGTTGGTAAATCACACTGTACCAGTACAGGAGGTTGGTAAATCACACTGTACCAGTACAGGAGGTTGGTAAATCACACTGTGCCAGTACAGGAGGTTGGTAAATCACACTGTGTCAGTACAGGAGGTTGATAAATCACACTGTACCAGTACAGGAGGTTGGTAAATCACACTGTGTCAGTACAGGAGGTTGATAAATCACACTGTACCAGTACCGGAGGTTGGTAAATCACACTGTACCAGTACAGGAGGTGGGAAAATCACACTGTGCCAGTACAGGAGGTTGATAAATCACACTGTACCAGTACCGGAGGTTGGTAAATCACACTGTACCAGTACCGGAGGTTGGTAAATCACACTGTACCAGTACAGGAGGTTGGTAAATCACACTGTGCCAGTACAGGAGGTTGATAAATCACACTGTGCCAGTACAGGAGGTTGATAAATCACACTGTACCAGTACCGGAGGTTGGTAAATCACACTGTACCAGTACAGGAGGTTGGTAAATCACACTGTACCAGTACAGGAGGTTGGTAAATCACACTGTGCCAGTACAGGAGGTTGGTAAATCACACTGTACCAGTACAGGAGGTTGGTAAATCACACTGTGCCAGTACAGGAGGTTGGTAAATCACACTGTGCCAGTACAGGAGGTTGGTAAATCACACTGTGTCAGTACAGGAGGTTGGTAAATCACACTGTACCAGTACAGGAGGTTGGTAAATCACACTGTGCCAGTACAGGAGGTTGATAAATCACACTGTACCAGTACCGGAGGTTGGTAAATCACACTGTACCAGTACAGGAGGTTGGTAAATCACACTGTGCCAGTACAGGAGGTGGGTAAATCACACTGTACCAGTACAGGAGAAATCACACTGTGTCAGTACAGGAGGTTGGTAAATCACACTGTACCAGTACAGGAGGTTGGTAAATCACACTGTGCCAGTACAGGAGGTTGGTAAATCACACCGTACCAGTACAGGAGGTTGCTAAATCACACTGTACCGGTACAGGAGGTTGGTAAATCACACTGTGCCAGTACAGGAGGTTGGTAAATCACACTGTGCCAGTACAGGAGGTGGGTAAATCACACTGTACCAGTACAGGAGGTTGCTAAATCACACTGTACCAGTACCGGAGGTTGGTAAATCACACTGTGCCAGTACAGGAGGTGGGTAAATCACACTGTACCAGTACAGGAGGTTGCTAAATCACACTGTACCGGTACAGGAGGTTGGTAAATCACACTGTACCAGTACAGGAGGTTGGTAAATCACACTGTGCCAGTACAGGAGGTTGGTAAATCACACTGTGTCAGTACAGGCGGTTGGTAAATCACACTGTGCCAGTACAGGAGGTGGGTAAATCACACTGTACCAGTACCGGAGGTGGGTAAATCACACTGTACCAGTACAGGAGGTGGGTAAATCACACTGTACCAGTACCGGAGGTTGGTAAATCACACTGTGCCAGTACAGGAGGTTGGTAAATCACACTGTGCCAGTACAGGAGGTTGGTAAATCACACTGTGCCAGTACAGGAGGTTGGTAAATCACACTGTGCCAGTACAGGAGGTGGGTAAATCACACTGTACCAGTACAGGAGGTGGGTAAATCACACTGTACCAGTACCGGAGGTTGGTAAATCACACTGTGCCAGTACAGGAGGTTGGTAAATCACACTGTGCCAGTACAGGAGGTTGGTAAATCACACTGTGCCAGTACAGGAGGTGGGTAAATCACACTGTACCAGTACCGGAGGTTGGTAAATCACACTGTACCAGTACAGGAGGTTGGTAAATCACACTGTACCAGTACAGGAGGTTGGTAAATCACACTGTGCCAGTACAGGAGGTGGGTAAATCACACTGTACCAGTACAGGAGGTTGGTAAATCACACTGTACCAGTACCGGAGGTTGGTAAATCACACTGTGCCAGTACAGGAGGTGGGTAAATCACACTGTACCAGTACCGGAGGTTGGTAAATCACACTGTACCAGTACCGGAGGTTGGTAAATCACACTGTGCCAGTACAGGAGGTTGGTAAATCACACTGTGCCAGTACAGGAGGTGGGTAAATCACACTGTACCAGTACCGGAGGTTGGTAAATCACACTGTACCAGTACAGGAGGTTGGTAAATCACACTGTGCCAGTACAGGAGGTGGGTAAATCACACTGTACCAGTACAGGAGGTTGGTAAATCACACTGTGCCAGTACAGGAGGTGGGTAAATCACACTGTACCAGTACAGGAGGTTGGTAAATCACACTGTGTCAGTACAGGCGGTTGGTAAATCACACTGTGCCAGTACAGGAGGTTGGTAAATCACAGTGTGTCAGTACAGGCGGTTGGTAAATCACACTGTGCCAGTACAGGAGGTTGGTAAATCACACTGTGTCAGTACAGGCGGTTGGTAAATCACACTGTGTCAGTACAGGAGGTTGGTAAATCACACTGTGCCAGTACAGGAGGTTGGTAAATCACACTGTGCCAGTACAGGAGGTTGGTAAATCACACTGTGTCAGTACAGGCGGTTGGTAAATCACACTGTGCCAGTACAGGAGGTGGGTAAATCACACTGTGCCAGTACAGGAGGTGGGTAAATCACACTGTACCAGTACAGGAGGTTGGTAAATCACACTGTGCCTGTACAGGAGGTTGATAAATCACACTGTGCCAGTACAGGAGGTGGGTAAATCACACTGTGCCATTCCAGGAGGTTGGTAAATCACACTGTGCCATTCCAGGAGGTTGGTAAATCACACTGTGCCTGTACAGGAGGTTGATAAATCACACTGTGCCAGTACAGGAGGTTGATAAATCACACTGTACCAGTACAGGAGGTGGGTAAATCACACTGTGCCATTCCAGGAGGTTGGTAAATCACACTGTGCCATTCCAGGAGGTTGGTAAATCACACTGTGCCAGTACAGGAGGTTGATAAATCACACTGTGTCAGTACAGGCGGTTGGTAAATCACACTGTGCCAGTACAGGAGGTTGGTAAATCACACTGTGCCAGTACAGGAGGTTGGTAAATCACACTGTGCCAGTACAGGAGGTTGGTAAATCACACTGTGCCAGTACAGGCGGTTGGTAAATCACACTGTGCCAGTACAGGAGGTTGGTAAATCACACTGTGCCAGTACAGGAGGTTGGTATATCACACTGTGCCAGTACAGGAGGTTGGTAAATCACACTGTGCCAGTACAGGAGGTTGATAAATCACACTGTGTCAGTACAGGAGGTTGATAAATCACACTGTGTCAGTACAGGAGGTTGGTAAATCACACTGTGCCAGTACAGGAGGTTGA
This sequence comes from Mustelus asterias, assembly GCF_964213995.1. NCBI lineage: Eukaryota > Metazoa > Chordata > Chondrichthyes > Carcharhiniformes > Triakidae > Mustelus > Mustelus asterias. The sequence goes on along the minus strand of NC_135815.1, from coordinate 86,416,578 downwards.
TAAATCACACTGTGTCAGTACAGGAGGTTGGTAAATCACACTGTGCCAGTACAGGAGGTTGGTAAATCACACTGTGCCAGTACAGGAGGTTGGTAAATCACACTGTGCCAGTACAGGAGGTTGATAAATCACACTGTACCAGTACAGGAGGTTGATAAATCACACTGTGTCAGTACAGGCGGTTGGTAAATCACACTGTGCCAGTACAGGAGGTTGATAAATCACACTGTACCAGTACAGGAGGTTGAAAAATCACACTGTACCAGTACAGGAGGTGGGTAAATCACACTGTGCCAGTACAGGAGGTTGGTAAATCACACTGTACCAGTACAGGAGGTTGGTAAATCACACTGTGCCAGTACAGGAGGTTGATAAATCACACTGTACCAGTACAGGAGGTTGAAAAATCACACTGTACCAGTACAGGAGGTGGGTAAATCACACTGTGCCATTCCAGGAGGTTGATAAATCACACTGTGCCAGTACAGGAGGTTGATAAATCACACTGTGCCATTCCAGGAGGTGGGTAAATCACACTGTGCCAGTACAGGAGGTTGGTAAATCACACTGTGCCAGTACAGGAGGTTGATAAATCACACTGTGCCAGTACAGGAGGTTGATAAATCACACTGTGTCAGTACAGGAGGTGGGTAAATCACACTGTGTCAGTACAGGCAGTTGGTAAATCACACTGTGCCAGTACAGGAGCTTGATAAATCACACTGTGCCAGTACAGGAGGTTGATAAATCACACTGTACCATTACAGGCGGTGGGTAAGTCACATTGTCCCAATACAGGAGGTTGGTAAATCGCACTGTACCAGTACAGGAGGTTGGTAAATCGCACTGTACCAGTACAGGAGGTTGGTAAATCGCATTGTACCAGTACAGGAGGTTGCTAAATCACACTGTACCAGTACAGGAGGTTGGTAAATCACACTGTACCAGTACAGGAGGTTGCTAAATCACACTGTACCAGTACAGGAGGTTGCTAAATCACACTGTACCAGTACAGGAGGTTGGTAAATCACACTGTACCAGTACAGGAGGTTGGTAAATCACACTGTGCCAGTACAGGAGGTTGATAAATCACACTGTGCCATTCCAGGAGGTGGGTAAATCACACTGTGCCAGTACAGGAGGTTGGTAAATCACACTGTGCCAGTACAGGAGGTTGATAAATCACACTGTGCCAGTACAGGAGGTTGATAAATCACACTGTGTCAGTACAGGAGGTGGGTAAATCACACTGTGTCAGTACAGGCAGTTGGTAAATCACACTGTGCCAGTACAGGAGCTTGATAAATCACACTGTGCCAGTACAGGAGGTTGATAAATCACACTGTACCATTACAGGCGGTGGGTAAGTCACATTGTCCCAATACAGGAGGTTGGTAAATCGCACTGTACCAGTACAGGAGGTTGGTAAATCGCACTGTACCAGTACAGGAGGTTGGTAAATCGCATTGTACCAGTACAGGAGGTTGCTAAATCACACTGTACCAGTACAGGAGGTTGGTAAATCACACTGTACCAGTACAGGAGGTTGCTAAATCACACTGTACCAGTACAGGAGGTTGCTAAATCACACTGTACCAGTACAGGAGGTTGGTAAATCACACTGTACCAGTACAGGAGGTTGGTAAATCACACTGTACCAGTAAAGGAGGTTGGTAAATCACACTGTACCAGTACAGGAGGTTGGTAAATCACACTGTACCAGTACAGGAGGTTGGTAAATCACACTGTACCAGTACAGGAGGTTGGTAAATCACACTGTACCAGTACAGGAGGTTGGTAAATCACACTGTACCAGTACAGGAGGTTGGTAAATCACACTGTACCAGTACAGGAGGTTGGTAAATCACACTGTACCAGTACAGGAGGTTGGTAAATCACACTGTACCAGTACAGGAGGTTGGTAAATCACACTGTGCCAGTACAGGAGGTTGGTAAATCACACTGTGCCAGTACAGGAGGTTGGTAAATCACACTGTACCGGTACAGGAGGTTGATAAATCACACTGTACCAGTACAGGAGGTTGGTAAATCACACTGCACCAGTACAGGAGGTTGGTAAATCACACTGCACCAGTACAGGAGGTTAATAAATCACACTGTACCAGTACAGGAGGTTAATAAATCACACTGTACCAGTACAGGAGACTGGTAAATCACACTGTACCAGTAAAGGAGGTTGGTAAATCACACTGTACCGGTACAGGAGGTTAATAAATTACACTGTACCAGTACAGGAGGTTAATAAATCACACTGTGCCAGTACAGGAGGTTAATAAATCACACTGTACCAGTACAGGAGGTCGGTAAATCACACTGTGCCAGTACAGGAGGTTAATAAATCACACTGTACCAGTACAGGAGGTTGGTAAATGACACTGTGCCAGTACAGGAGGTTAATAAATCACACTGTACCAGTAAAGGAGGTTGGTAAATCACACTGTACCAGTACAGGAGGTTAATAAATCACACTGTACCAGTACAGGAGGTTGCTAAATCACACTGTACCAGTACAGGAGGCTGGTAAATCACACTGTGCCAGTACAGGAGGTTGGTAAATCACACTGTGCCAGTACAGGAGGTGGGTAAATCACACTGTACCAGTACCGGAGGTTGGTAAATCACACTGTACCAGTACAGGAGGTTGGTAAATCACACTGTACCAGTACAGGAGGTTGGTAAATCACACTGTGCCAGTACAGGAGGTGGGTAAATCACACTGTACCAGTACCGGAGGTTGGTAAATCACACTGTACCAGTACCGGAGGTTGGTAAATCACACTGTGCCAGTACAGGAGGTGGGTAAATCACACTGTACCAGTACCGGAGGTTGGTAAATCACACTGTACCAGTACCGGAGGTTGGTAAATCACACTGTGCCAGTACAGGAGGTTGGTAAATCACACTGTGCCAGTACAGGAGGTGGGTAAATCACACTGTACCAGTACCGGAGGTTGGTAAATCACACTGTACCAGTACAGGAGGTTGGTAAATCACACTGTGCCAGTACAGGAGGTGGGTAAATCACACTGTACCAGTACAGGAGGTTGGTAAATCACACTGTGCCAGTACAGGAGGTGGGTAAATCACACTGTACCAGTACAGGAGGTTGGTAAATCACACTGTGTCAGTACAGGCGGTTGGTAAATCACACTGTGCCAGTACAGGAGGTTGGTAAATCACAGTGTGTCAGTACAGGCGGTTGGTAAATCACACTGTGCCAGTACAGGAGGTTGGTAAATCACACTGTGTCAGTACAGGCGGTTGGTAAATCACACTGTGCCAGTACAGGAGGTTGGTAAATCACAGTGTGTCAGTACAGGCGGTTGGTAAATCACACTGTGCCAGTACAGGAGGTTGGTAAATCACACTGTGTCAGTACAGGCGGTTGGTAAATCACACTGTGTCAGTACAGGAGGTTGGTAAATCACACTGTGCCAGTACAGGAGGTTGGTAAATCACACTGTGCCAGTACAGGAGGTTGGTAAATCACACTGTGTCAGTACAGGCGGTTGGTAAATCACACTGTGCCAGTACAGGAGGTGGGTAAATCACACTGTGCCAGTACAGGAGGTGGGTAAATCACACTGTACCAGTACAGGAGGTTGGTAAATCACACTGTGCCTGTACAGGAGGTTGATAAATCACACTGTGCCAGTACAGGAGGTGGGTAAATCACACTGTGCCATTCCAGGAGGTTGGTAAATCACACTGTGCCATTCCAGGAGGTTGGTAAATCACACTGTGCCTGTACAGGAGGTTGATAAATCACACTGTGCCAGTACAGGAGGTTGATAAATCACACTGTACCAGTACAGGAGGTGGGTAAATCACACTGTGCCATTCCAGGAGGTTGGTAAATCACACTGTGCCATTCCAGGAGGTTGGTAAATCACACTGTGCCAGTACAGGAGGTTGATAAATCACACTGTGTCAGTACAGGCGGTTGGTAAATCACACTGTGCCAGTACAGGAGGTTGGTAAATCACACTGTGCCAGTACAGGAGGTTGGTAAATCACACTGTGCCAGTACAGGAGGTTGGTAAATCACACTGTGCCAGTACAGGCGGTTGGTAAATCACACTGTGCCAGTACAGGAGGTTGGTAAATCACACTGTGCCAGTACAGGAGGTTGGTAAATCACACTGTGCCAGTACAGGAGGTTGGTAAATCACACTGTGCCAGTACAGGAGGTTGATAAATCACACTGTGTCAGTACAGGAGGTTGATAAATCACACTGTGTCAGTACAGGAGGTTGGTAAATCACACTGTGCCAGTACAGGAGGTTGATAAATCACACTGTGTCAGTACAGGAGGTTGGTAAATCACACTGTGCCAGTACAGGAGGTTGGTAAATCACACTGTGCCAGTACAGGAGGTTGGTAAATCACACTGTGCCAGTACAGGAGGTTGATAAATCACACTGTACCAGTACAGGAGGTTGATAAATCACACTGTGTCAGTACAGGCGGTTGGTAAATCACACTGTGCCAGTACAGGAGGTTGATAAATCACACTGTACCAGTACAGGAGGTTGAAAAATCACACTGTACCAGTACAGGAGGTGGGTAAATCACACTGTGCCAGTACAGGAGGTTGGTAAATCACACTGTACCAGTACAGGAGGTTGGTAAATCACACTGTGCCAGTACAGGAGGTTGATAAATCACACTGTACCAGTACAGGAGGTTGAAAAATCACACTGTACCAGTACAGGAGGTGGGTAAATCACACTGTGCCATTCCAGGAGGTTGATAAATCACACTGTGCCAGTACAGGAGGTTGATAAATCACACTGTGCCATTCCAGGAGGTGGGTAAATCACACTGTGCCAGTACAGGAGGTTGGTAAATCACACTGTGCCAGTACAGGAGGTTGATAAATCACACTGTGCCAGTACAGGAGGTTGATAAATCACACTGTGTCAGTACAGGAGGTGGGTAAATCACACTGTGTCAGTACAGGCAGTTGGTAAATCACACTGTGCCAGTACAGGAGCTTGATAAATCACACTGTGCCAGTACAGGAGGTTGATAAATCACACTGTACCATTACAGGCGGTGGGTAAGTCACATTGTCCCAATACAGGAGGTTGGTAAATCGCACTGTACCAGTACAGGAGGTTGGTAAATCGCACTGTACCAGTACAGGAGGTTGGTAAATCGCATTGTACCAGTACAGGAGGTTGCTAAATCACACTGTACCAGTACAGGAGGTTGGTAAATCACACTGTACCAGTACAGGAGGTTGCTAAATCACACTGTACCAGTACAGGAGGTTGCTAAATCACACTGTACCAGTACAGGAGGTTGGTAAATCACACTGTACCAGTACAGGAGGTTGGTAAATCACACTGTGCCAGTACAGGAGGTTGATAAATCACACTGTGCCATTCCAGGAGGTGGGTAAATCACACTGTGCCAGTACAGGAGGTTGGTAAATCACACTGTGCCAGTACAGGAGGTTGATAAATCACACTGTGCCAGTACAGGAGGTTGATAAATCACACTGTGTCAGTACAGGAGGTGGGTAAATCACACTGTGTCAGTACAGGCAGTTGGTAAATCACACTGTGCCAGTACAGGAGCTTGATAAATCACACTGTGCCAGTACAGGAGGTTGATAAATCACACTGTACCATTACAGGCGGTGGGTAAGTCACATTGTCCCAATACAGGAGGTTGGTAAATCGCACTGTACCAGTACAGGAGGTTGGTAAATCGCACTGTACCAGTACAGGAGGTTGGTAAATCGCATTGTACCAGTACAGGAGGTTGCTAAATCACACTGTACCAGTACAGGAGGTTGGTAAATCACACTGTACCAGTACAGGAGGTTGCTAAATCACACTGTACCAGTACAGGAGGTTGCTAAATCACACTGTACCAGTACAGGAGGTTGGTAAATCACACTGTACCAGTACAGGAGGTTGGTAAATCACACTGTACCAGTAAAGGAGGTTGGTAAATCACACTGTACCAGTACAGGAGGTTGGTAAATCACACTGTACCAGTACAGGAGGTTGGTAAATCACACTGTACCAGTACAGGAGGTTGGTAAATCACACTGTACCAGTACAGGAGGTTGGTAAATCACACTGTACCAGTACAGGAGGTTGGTAAATCACACTGTACCAGTACAGGAGGTTGGTAAATCACACTGTACCAGTACAGGAGGTTGGTAAATCACACTGTACCAGTACAGGAGGTTGGTAAATCACACTGTACCAGTACAGGAGGTTGGTAAATCACACTGTGCCAGTACAGGAGGTTGGTAAATCACACTGTGCCAGTACAGGAGGTTGGTAAATCACACTGTACCGGTACAGGAGGTTGATAAATCACACTGTACCAGTACAGGAGGTTGGTAAATCACACTGCACCAGTACAGGAGGTTAATAAATCACACTGTACCAGTACAGGAGGTTAATAAATCACACTGTACCAGTACAGGAGACTGGTAAATCACACTGTACCAGTAAAGGAGGTTGGTAAATCACACTGTACCGGTACAGGAGGTTAATAAATTACACTGTACCAGTACAGGAGGTGGGTAAATCACACTGTGCCAGTACAGGAGGTTAATAAATCACACTGTACCAGTACAGGAGGTCGGTAAATCACACTGTGCCAGTACAGGAGGTTAATAAATCACACTGTACCAGTACAGGAGGTTGGTAAATGACACTGTGCCAGTACAGGAGGTTAATAAATCACACTGTACCAGTAAAGGAGGTTGGTAAATCACACTGTACCAGTACAGGAGGTTAATAAATCACACTGTACCAGTACAGGAGGTTGCTAAATCACACTGTACCAGTACAGGAGGCTGGTAAATCACACTGTGCCAGTACAGGAGGTTGGTAAATCACACTGTGCCAGTACAGGAGGTGGGTAAATCACACTGTACCAGTACCGGAGGTTGGTAAATCACACTGTACCAGTACAGGAGGTTGGTAAATCACACTGTACCAGTACAGGAGGTTGGTAAATCACACTGTGCCAGTACAGGAGGTGGGTAAATCACACTGTACCAGTACCGGAGGTTGGTAAATCACACTGTACCAGTACCGGAGGTTGGTAAATCACACTGTGCCAGTACAGGAGGTGGGTAAATCACACTGTACCAGTACCGGAGGTTGGTAAATCACACTGTACCAGTACCGGAGGTTGGTAAATCACACTGTACCAGTACCGGAGGTTGGTAAATCACACTGTGCCAGTACAGGAGGTTGGTAAATCACACTGTGCCAGTACAGGAGGTGGGTAAATCACACTGTACCAGTACCGGAGGTTGGTAAATCACACTGTACCAGTACAGGAGGTTGGTAAATCACACTGTGCCAGTACAGGAGGTGGGTAAATCACACTGTACCAGTACAGGAGGTTGGTAAATCACACTGTGCCAGTACAGGAGGTGGGTAAATCACACTGTACCAGTACAGGAGGTTGGTAAATCACACTGTGTCAGTACAGGCGGTTGGTAAATCACACTGTGCCAGTACAGGAGGTTGGTAAATCACAGTGTGTCAGTACAGGCGGTTGGTAAATCACACTGTGCCAGTACAGGAGGTTGGTAAATCACACTGTGTCAGTACAGGCGGTTGGTAAATCACACTGTGTCAGTACAGGAGGTTGGTAAATCACACTGTGCCAGTACAGGAGGTTGGTAAATCACACTGTGCCAGTACAGGAGGTTGGTAAATCACACTGTGTCAGTACAGGCGGTTGGTAAATCACACTGTGCCAGTACAGGAGGTGGGTAAATCACACTGTGCCAGTACAGGAGGTGGGTAAATCACACTGTACCAGTACAGGAGGTTGGTAAATCACACTGTGCCTGTACAGGAGGTTGATAAATCACACTGTGCCAGTACAGGAGGTGGGTAAATCACACTGTGCCATTCCAGGAGGTTGGTAAATCACACTGTGCCATTCCAGGAGGTTGGTAAATCACACTGTGCCTGTACAGGAGGTTGATAAATCACACTGTGCCAGTACAGGAGGTTGATAAATCACACTGTACCAGTACAGGAGGTGGGTAAATCACACTGTGCCATTCCAGGAGGTTGGTAAATCACACTGTGCCATTCCAGGAGGTTGGTAAATCACACTGTGCCAGTACAGGAGGTTGATAAATCACACTGTGTCAGTACAGGCGGTTGGTAAATCACACTGTGCCAGTACAGGAGGTTGGTAAATCACACTGTGCCAGTACAGGAGGTTGGTAAATCACACTGTGCCAGTACAGGAGGTTGGTAAATCACACTGTGCCAGTACAGGCGGTTGGTAAATCACACTGTGCCAGTACAGGAGGTTGGTAAATCACACTGTGCCAGTACAGGAGGTTGGTAAATCACACTGTGCCAGTACAGGAGGTTGGTAAATCACACTGTGCCAGTACAGGAGGTTGATAAATCACACTGTGTCAGTACAGGAGGTTGATAAATCACACTGTGTCAGTACAGGAGGTTGGTAAATCACACTGTGCCAGTACAGGAGGTTGATAAATCACACTGTGTCAGTACAGGAGGTTGGTAAATCACACTGTGCCAGTACAGGAGGTTGGTAAATCACACTGTGCCAGTACAGGAGGTTGGTAAATCACACTGTGCCAGTACAGGAGGTTGATAAATCACACTGTACCAGTACAGGAGGTTGATAAATCACACTGTGTCAGTACAGGCGGTTGGTAAATCACACTGTGCCAGTACAGGAGGTTGATAAATCACACTGTACCAGTACAGGAGGTTGAAAAATCACACTGTACCAGTACAGGAGGTGGGTAAATCACACTGTGCCAGTACAGGAGGTTGGTAAATCACACTGTACCAGTACAGGAGGTTGGTAAATCACACTGTGCCAGTACAGGAGGTTGATAAATCACACTGTACCAGTACAGGAGGTTGAAAAATCACACTGTACCAGTACAGGAGGTGGGTAAATCACACTGTGCCATTCCAGGAGGTTGATAAATCACACTGTGCCAGTACAGGAGGTTGATAAATCACACTGTGCCATTCCAGGAGGTGGGTAAATCACACTGTGCCAGTACAGGAGGTTGGTAAATCACACTGTGCCAGTACAGGAGGTTGATAAATCACACTGTGCCAGTACAGGAGGTTGATAAATCACACTGTGTCAGTACAGGAGGTGGGTAAATCACACTGTGTCAGTACAGGCAGTTGGTAAATCACACTGTGCCAGTACAGGAGCTTGATAAATCACACTGTGCCAGTACAGGAGGTTGATAAATCACACTGTACCATTACAGGCGGTGGGTAAGTCACATTGTCCCAATACAGGAGGTTGGTAAATCGCACTGTACCAGTACAGGAGGTTGGTAAATCGCACTGTACCAGTACAGGAGGTTGGTAAATCGCATTGTACCAGTACAGGAGGTTGCTAAATCACACTGTACCAGTACAGGAGGTTGGTAAATCACACTGTACCAGTACAGGAGGTTGCTAAATCACACTGTACCAGTACAGGAGGTTGCTAAATCACACTGTACCAGTACAGGAGGTTGGTAAATCACACTGTACCAGTACAGGAGGTTGGTAAATCACACTGTGCCAGTACAGGAGGTTGATAAATCACACTGTGCCATTCCAGGAGGTGGGTAAATCACACTGTGCCAGTACAGGAGGTTGGTAAATCACACTGTGCCAGTACAGGAGGTTGATAAATCACACTGTGCCAGTACAGGAGGTTGATAAATCACACTGTGTCAGTACAGGAGGTGGGTAAATCACACTGTGTCAGTACAGGCAGTTGGTAAATCACACTGTGCCAGTACAGGAGCTTGATAAATCACACTGTGCCAGTACAGGAGGTTGATAAATCACACTGTACCATTACAGGCGGTGGGTAAGTCACATTGTCCCAATACAGGAGGTTGGTAAATCGCACTGTACCAGTACAGGAGGTTGGTAAATCGCACTGTACCAGTACAGGAGGTTGGTAAATCGCATTGTACCAGTACAGGAGGTTGCTAAATCACACTGTACCAGTACAGGAGGTTGGTAAATCACACTGTACCAGTACAGGAGGTTGCTAAATCACACTGTACCAGTACAGGAGGTTGCTAAATCACACTGTACCAGTACAGGAGGTTGGTAAATCACACTGTACCAGTACAGGAGGTTGGTAAATCACACTGTACCAGTAAAGGAGGTTGGTAAATCACACTGTACCAGTACAGGAGGTTGGTAAATCACACTGTACCAGTACAGGAGGTTGGTAAATCACACTGTACCAGTACAGGAGGTTGGTAAATCACACTGTACCAGTACAGGAGGTTGGTAAATCACACTGTACCAGTACAGGAGGTTGGTAAATCACACTGTACCAGTACAGGAGGTTGGTAAATCACACTGTACCAGTACAGGAGGTTGGTAAATCACACTGTACCAGTACAGGAGGTTGGTAAATCACACTGTACCAGTACAGGAGGTTGGTAAATCACACTGTGCCAGTACAGGAGGTTGGTAAATCACACTGTGCCAGTACAGGAGGTTGGTAAATCACACTGTACCGGTACAGGAGGTTGATAAATCACACTGTACCAGTACAGGAGGTTGGTAAATCACACTGCACCAGTACAGGAGGTTAATAAATCACACTGTACCAGTACAGGAGGTTAATAAATCACACTGTACCAGTACAGGAGACTGGTAAATCACACTGTACCAGTAAAGGAGGTTGGTAAATCACACTGTACCGGTACAGGAGGTTAATAAATTACACTGTACCAGTACAGGAGGTGGGTAAATCACACTGTGCCAGTACAGGAGGTTAATAAATCACACTGTACCAGTACAGGAGGTCGGTAAATCACACTGTGCCAGTACAGGAGGTTAATAAATCACACTGTACCAGTACAGGAGGTTGGTAAATGACACTGTGCCAGTACAGGAGGTTAATAAATCACACTGTACCAGTAAAGGAGGTTGGTAAATCACACTGTACCAGTACAGGAGGTTAATAAATCACACTGTACCAGTACAGGAGGTTGCTAAATCACACTGTACCAGTACAGGAGGCTGGTAAATCACACTGTGCCAGTACAGGAGGTTGGTAAATCACACTGTACCAGTACAGGAGGTTGGTAAATCACACTGTACCAGTACTGGAGGTTGCTAAATCACACTGTACCAGTACCGGAGGTTGGTAAATCACACTGTGCCAGTACAGGAGGTTAATAAATCACACTGTGCCAGTACAGGAGGTTAATAAATCACACTGTGCCAGTACAGGAGGTTAATAAATCACACTGTGCCAGTACAGGAGGCTGGTAAATCACACTGTGCCAGTACCGGAGGTTGGTAAATCACACTGTACCAGTAAAGGAGGTTGGTAAATCACACTGTACCAGTAAAGGAGGTTGGTAAATCACACTGTACCAGTAAAGGAGGTTGGTAAATCACACTGTACCAGTAAAGGAGGTTGGTAAATCACACTGTACCAGTAAAGGAGGTTGGTAAATCACACTGTACCAGTAAAGGAGGTTGGTAAATCACACTGTACCAGTAAAGGAGGTTGGTAAATCACACTGTACCGGTACAGGAGGTTAATAAATCACACTGTACCAGTAAAGGAGGTTGGTAAATCACACTGTACCGGTACAGGAGGTTAATAAATTACACTGTACCAGTACAGGAGGTTGGTAAATCACACTGTACCAGTACAGGAGGTTAATAAATTACACTGTACCAGTACAGGAGGTTGGTAAATCACACTGTACCAGTACAGGAGGTTGGTAAATCACACTGTACCAGTACAGGAGGTTAATAAATCACACTGTACCAGTACAGGAGACTGGTAAATCACACTGTACCAGTACCGGAGGTTGGTAAATCACACTGTACCAGTAAAGGAGGTTGGTAAATCACACTGTACCAGTAAAGGAGGTTGGTAAATCACACTGTACCGGTACAGGAGGTTAATAAATCACACTGTACCAGTAAAGGAGGTTGGTAAATCACACTGTACCGGTACAGGAGGTTAATAAATTACACTGTACCAGTACAGGAGGTTGGTAAATCACACTGTACCGGTACAGGAGGTTAATAAATCACACTGTACCAGTACAGGAGGTGGGTAAATCACACTGTGCCAGTACAGGAGGTTAGTAAATCACACTGTACCAGTACAGGAGGTTGGTAAATGACACTGTGCCAGTACAGGAGGTTAATAAATCACACTACCAGTACAGGAGGTTGGTAAATCACACTGTACCAGTACAGGAGGCTGGTAAATCACACTGTACCAGTACAGGAGGATGCTAAATCACACTGTACCAGTACCGGAGGTTGGTAAATCACACTGTGCCAGTACAGGAGGTTAATAAATCACACTGTGCCAGTACAGGAGGTTAATAAATCACACTGTGCCAGTACAGGAGGTTAATAAATCACACTGTACCAGTACAGGAGGTTGATAAATCACACTGTGCCAGTACAGGAGGTGGGTAAATCACACTGTGCCATTCCAGGAGGTTGGTAAATCACACTGTGCCATTCCAGGAGGTTGGTAAATCACACTGTGCCTGTACAGGAGGTTGATAAATCACACTATGACAGTACAGGAGGTTGATAAATCACACTGTGCCAGTACAGGAGGTTGGTAAATCACACTGTGCCAGTACAGGAGGTTGGTAAATCACACTGTGCCAGTACAGGCGGTTGGTAAATCACACTGTGCCAGTACAGGAGGTTGGTAAATCACACTGTGCCAGTACAGGAGGTTGGTAAATCACACTGTGCCAGTACAGGAGGTTGGTAAATCACACTGTGCCAGTACAGGAGGTTGATAAATCACACTGTGTCAGTACAGGAGGTTGATAAATCACACTGTGTCAGTACAGGAGGTTGGTAAATCACACTGTGCCAGTACAGGAGGTTGATAAATCACACTGTGTCAGTACAGGAGGTTGGTAAATCACACTGTGCCAGTACAGGAGGTTGGTAAATCACACTGTGCCAGTACAGGAGGTTGGTAAATCACACTGTGCCAGTACAGGAGGTTGATAAATCACACTGTACCAGTACAGGAGGTTGATAAATCACACTGTGTCAGTACAGGCGGTTGGTAAATCACACTGTGCCAGTACAGGAGGTTGATAAATCACACTGTACCAGTACAGGAGGTTGAAAAATCACACTGTACCAGTACAGGAGGTGGGTAAATCACACTGTGCCAGTACAGGAGGTTGGTAAATCACACTGTACCAGTACAGGAGGTTGGTAAATCACACTGTGCCAGTACAGGAGGTTGATAAATCACACTGTACCAGTACAGGAGGTTGAAAAATCACACTGTACCAGTACAGGAGGTGGGTAAATCACACTGTGCCATTCCAGGAGGTTGATAAATCACACTGTGCCAGTACAGGAGGTTGATAAATCACACTGTGCCATTCCAGGAGGTGGGTAAATCACACTGTGCCAGTACAGGAGGTTGGTAAATCACACTGTGCCAGTACAGGAGGTTGATAAATCACACTGTGCCAGTACAGGAGGTTGATAAATCACACTGTGTCAGTACAGGAGGTGGGTAAATCACACTGTGTCAGTACAGGCAGTTGGTAAATCACACTGTGCCAGTACAGGAGCTTGATAAATCACACTGTGCCAGTACAGGAGGTTGATAAATCACACTGTACCATTACAGGCGGTGGGTAAGTCACATTGTCCCAATACAGGAGGTTGGTAAATCGCACTGTACCAGTACAGGAGGTTGGTAAATCGCACTGTACCAGTACAGGAGGTTGGTAAATCGCATTGTACCAGTACAGGAGGTTGCTAAATCACACTGTACCAGTACAGGAGGTTGGTAAATCACACTGTACCAGTACAGGAGGTTGCTAAATCACACTGTACCAGTACAGGAGGTTGCTAAATCACACTGTACCAGTACAGGAGGTTGGTAAATCACACTGTACCAGTACAGGAGGTTGGTAAATCACACTGTACCAGTACAGGAG